>NC_053133.1:16081357-16361357 GCF_010015445.1 Perca fluviatilis | reverse complement strand
CCCCTGCATCCCTTTTTTGGCCCCCTTCAATTTAGTAGCCCTGCTTTTCTTGGCATTTTCATTTCCATCTTTTAAAGACTTTGATCTCTTCATATCAGAAGACTTCTGAGCTTTCTTTTCCATTTTCAGAGCGAGTTGATCTTTATGCATTTCCCTGCTGACTCCGTCTTCAGGTTGCTCCTCTTCCTTGTCATGTTCTTCAGATGGTACCTTTTTAACTTGTTTCTTTTTGTTTGGTTTCTCTTCTTCCATTAAGTCACCTGCAGGAGGATCCTCAGGACTGGGCAATTCATCCTCATCATTTTCAGGCTCAATCACCTCATTTTTCCCTTTCACCTTCTTCGTTTTCTGATTGACAGTTTGACTTCCCAGTTTGCTCTTTGTCTGTTCAGAATCCTGCGGTTTTTGTGCAGTCTCTAGAGGGCTATCCTGAGTGCCCTTGTCTGTTGAGCTGTCCTTGTCATTGATGAGAGTCCTGCTTTTTCTCCGTTTCTTACTGGTGGCAGTTTTACTTGGGATGGAAAACCAAAGTGGTCTATCATCCTCCAGAATCAGGAAATCATCCTCTGGCTCAGGAGGAGGAGTGGGTACTTTCACAGGTGACCTCCTGTAACTAAAATGGCAAAATAATGGATTATTAATTAGTACAAGAGCCTTTACTTTATAAACGTATATTTAAGTTGTTTCCATTTTCAAATAGGAAGGCACTAGGGCTGCACTATATATCGTCATTGCGATATGAACTGGCGCAATATACACATTGCGAAAGACTGCAACATATAGCTAAAGACACTCCGATTTTTTTTTTTTTCGTTGAAAGAAAATATCAATAGAAAACTACATTTTAAAGTGTAGCCTAACAGTCACTTTTTTTAGTGGTGTCTTTAATATAATATTTAATGTTTAATTTGTTAAATAAAAGAACGTATCCTTTTGTTGGTTTTAAATTCAACAAACATTTTGTTATATTTTAGAAGAATATTGAAAGCAGTAGAAATGCAGAACTGAGTGTACTTTAATAACTTTATTTATCGCAAGTAATATCATTACTGCAATATTTAACAACTGTATCACATATTTTCCTCATATCGTGCAGCCCTATAAGGCACCATAGCGACAAACTCACCATGCTGGTTTGGGCTGTCTGGCATCTCTAAGCTTCTTAAGAAACGCTGGCATGTCTTTTCCTACACGGGTGGACTCCACCGATGGCTGCATGTGAACATTTTCTATTTTTTTCTCAGGATCTGCAAGTTCAGGCTCCTGTCTTACTGCTAACACAGGTGGGCCTGCATTTTCTTGCCTGGGAATAGACAAAAAGAAATGACTCGATTAGTATTTTATGCAATACATCTTTCCCAACTCTTTGGGCTGCACATGCATCTATATTTTTCCTGACTCAATGTATTATCCCATTTTTGTTGCCATTTCTATTTTATACTTTAGCCATTAACAATAATGTCATTTACAGTTAACTTATATATAAAATTGTATACTGTATTATGTTATAATTATACTTTTCATATATTCTTACTGACATTTATAATTACTTTTTTGTACAACTATAAAATATTCTGCCAAAGTAAATCTTTGTAACAACTCTTTAATAACCATCCATTCAAGTGATGCCAAACTTCAATATCAGCCAGTACACTGTACGCAAATAGTAAATCTTACTACAAGGTAATGAATGCTGATATGGGCCTTAAACTATCTAGTGTCGTTAAGTCACTAGATCTAACCTGACTGCACAAAAATAACTGCAACTTTACATTAAAAAGTCAGCACTTCTTACCTTGGGGTTTTTATTTTGCCTTCCAAAACAGGTGCTGGAGGTTTTTTGGGTGTTTTTTCTTTGACTGGGTGACTCTCTTTGCTGCAGAAAAAAAAATAATACACATTGCATGTACATAAATGTAAAATCTAAAAAGGCAAACATCCAAGTAACGAACAAAGATACCAGACAATTAAATGTCGAACATCAAAACACAAAATGGACTCTTCATACTGCAATGGTCACTTGTTTGTGTATTGAAATCATCAGGTACTGATGGAGCATTTGGGCGTTTGCAGCAAACTAATCATTAAGTTCAGAATTAAAAAGGCCTTTACCATGATCCCTCCACCTTGTTCTTGTGACTGGACATCTTGGGTTTGCTTAAAACAATCTTGCTTGGAGGAGACTCCAACTGAGAGTCGTCTCTTTTAAAAGGAAAGGAGAATAATTGAAATAAGTGTGCTGTAAATTACAGTGAAAATGAACTGACTCTTGATGTGAGTGGAATCCTACACTTTATACAAACAACTTATTTCCAGCATGGAATGCATTAATAATTCCTTACTCATCTGTGACATGTCCATTGCACTGGGGGTTTTGGATGAGTAGAGGCTCTGTATTTGCCTCTTCTTTTCCTTCATCTTCACAGGCAAAGAGAAGTGGGGACGCAACTTGGTCTTTTTCATTGTCTAGCTCTTCAACAACCATATTCTCTTCAATAGGGCTGGATGTCTTCACTGGCATATGTGCTTTGAATGGGATGTCCAAATCTGCAACAACAAAAAAGCAGCATCTTTAACATTTCTACAAAATAAAAGTGCAAGTCTGAACATTTAATGTGTTGAAATTAGGGGTGGTACGGTTCATGAAAAAACACCCGAACCGCTCGGTTCGCTAGTCTCGGTTCGGAGCATGTGTGTACCGCACGGTTCGTCAGTACACTGTTAATGTGCACTAACCTCTTACTGCCGTAGTGCCCACTTTCGACACCTATGTTAAAAGACTTACTGGAAATGACGAGCGGGATGGGCGTGACAAACGCAACCCATGGCAGCTGATTGGACGATTGCGTCACATGGGTCTGGCTGGTCCCAAATTTCAAAACAGACTGTCATGGCGGCTCGTTCAGAATACGATCTCATATTGTACTAAAATAGTTCACCGAAACGGGTTTCTGAAAACATTTTAAGCGAGAAATAGGCCATGCAGTTGCTGAATCTGTCTTCATTTCAGATCGACAAAGGTCAGTTTAAAAGATTTTCATCAGATTTTGAGAGACACCGAGTCGACCGCTCCTCAAGTGGAGTGGGGTGCCGCTGCAGGTCACGTCACGTCACCTGCAGAAATGTCAAGTGGGAGAGAGGCTGCCCAGAGCTGGAGGATGTGCCAGCGTCGTTTATAGTCTGGTGTGTGGGAACATTTTGGATTTCACGTTACCTATGATGAAATAAAACAATATAGAACTGCCACTGTGTGCACGTTTTGTGCAACATGCATTCAATATGTTAATTTTAGCTATATGCTGAAGTATATTCTGGAGTGTTAAAGAAAAAATAATAACCGTACTGAACCGAAAACCGTGACCCTAAAACCGTGATACGAACCGAACCGTGGGTTTTGTGAACCGTACCACCCCTAGTTGAAATTAGAGAGTTTGACTCAGTTAAATACAGGTTTGAGTCTCTTACCAATGTCTAGTTTAGGACTGAGTGACCTTGTTGCAGGTTGTAGTACATCTCCCTTAGGACCCTAAAGAGTTACAAAACATATAGATAAAGACTTAACACACACACACACACACACACTACGGCTGAGTCTATAATCAAGCACATAATCAGAAAGTGGAAGTCCTCTGTTTTACTAACCAAGCAAAAGTTTTAGGGAAATTTTGGGACTGCCTGGCAGATGAAGTAAATCAAATTTCAAAGTGGAAAAAAATACATTTGTATAACTACTGTCTCATCAGCCCTTTCCCATGTGAAGGCATAACAGCAGTGCTTATCAGTGACAAAAAAAAAACACAAAACTAAGCACCTCTGCATGTAAAAAAAAACAAAAAGAATAAATAAATAAAAATAAACCATCAGAGACATGCCTGCTACATTCAAAAGATGCATCAAACTGCCTCTCAGATATTTCGCCTTTATTATTATCCAACATAGGAGTTAAACACGTTTTGACTACTTATATGTAATATTAGCAGAAGTCCCTATAGTGATGGACTATACGTTACCATTTGGCATTCTGGAAGTTGTTCCGTTAGGTGTCGTTCCAGGGGGACAGGTGAAGTCTCTTTCTTACACTGGTTTGTCTCAATATCAAATGTCTGGAGCAGAGTAGATGGGGGCAATAGGTCATCATTATCATGTGAGGATGGATCTGAAAATACGAGGTAAATGTAGGTTAACATAATCAAAATGCAAAACAAACGGCAAAATATTAAAGCAAAACAAATACACACTCAACTCACCCAAGTCGTCAAAAATCCTATCAATGTCTCCCAATGTCAGTGTTCCTTCCCATTGTTTAGATGCACTGAAAACATATAGTTGGGTTAATATGATTGCTGTAAGAACGTTTCAAAATTCCCACAACTGCTGAGCCACTCAACACCACTGAATAGGCACACAACTTATTTAAAACTCCCTAAAGGCAAATGTGTAGGAAAGACATAATATATACATTATTTGTGACAAAATATGATTAGTGGGATTACACCCAGAAAGTGTGAGTGTATTGTAAGAATAACACACTCAAGCTCATGGGATGTAAAAATTATATAAAACATGATTATATGTATAACATGCAACGACTGCAGACATCACAAGTTTCAGCTCTATTGTTAAAACACTTACTCACAGAGTTCTCTTAATACATCCATGAGAGTAAGTTACATACATTTGTTTCAAACGTACCTTTCCTTGTTTGTAAGGTAGCAGAGTTTCCTCTTCGGTCTCCTCTGTGAACAGACAAAATGTAAAGGAAGTTACTAGCTAGCGTTAGCGACTACTGTAATTTTGTTCCTTTGCAAATTAGAAGAAAAGATTACCAGTTAAAACATTACTACTAATATTGAATGCAAATTTGTTCTTATAACTAAGCTACAGTTACATAAGATGGGCAATATATTAGAAACACCCCTCAGTGATAACGTTGCGCACTACCATTTAACAGCGTCACAAACTAACGTTAAAGCCTCCAAAATGACCACGAAGTTGAAACCGTTTCACCAAAAACTGAACATTAACGACATGTCATGGATGTTGGTTTTAGCTAACGTTAGCTACTATAAAACCTTATTTGTAACATGAGCTAGCTAACGGTACTTTGCAAACAACTTACCAAGGTAGGGTAATTTGTCTCCATTTGGGTTAGCTAGCTAGGCCAACTTTAGGCGTTAGACGACTGTTTCCGAGAGCGATACCTAGCTAGGTTATGCTAACGATTAGCTAGCTATCATTTTGTTTTTAATAACTGTTCTTAACGTTAGCTACTTGATTAGCTCCCGAAATGCATTTATTTGAATCCACTCTCTAAAATCAAGTAAGGAACCACTATGTAATCATGTAAAATCTGGTGAGCGAGCTAGCTAGCTATATCGCCCGTTGATGCAAAACGGCGCAGTTTACTATTTGTAAATAACTAAATAACCCGCGCACTATGAGCCCGGGGTCTGTATGACCTGCGTTTAGCCTCTCAGGCAGCACTATTGGCAGCTGCTTAAAGCATAGGCAGTATAGGCTTATAGCAGCCTGTGCTTTAAAACTATAACATCAACTTGGGTATAGTAAAACTAAACCATAACCGCAACTATCCGACTGATGGAGCTTATTGCTTGTCAATGTTTTGGATTGATATGGATGCCTGGAAGACAAATTCAGGGAATCAAATCTTCCAAATCACAGGGTGTTCTTCTTCCTCTATATCGTATTTTCCGGCAGACTCCAAGCCTACAGCTGGTGCTTCGCGTTGCTGCCTCCTACAGGTTAATCATGGTTATTGAAAGATACATTTTGGTTAATGTTTTTGTTTGTTTTGAATCTATGCAGATTTTAAAGCAACAAGAACAAGAAATCAAATAATCTTTGTTTTATTTATCTCTATTAAGTTTGGTTGTGTTGCATGATCAACTTTTAACTTTTTCACCCAACATCTATGACTATGTAATATTTTGAAAAAGATTTTAACCCAAACAAAAAAATAAATATAAAATATATTTGATAATGTCCATGATGTTTAGACTCTTGGAGAAGCAACATACAGTACAGGCCAAAAGTTTGGACACACCTTCTCATTCAATGCGTTTCCTTTATTTTCATGACTATTTACATTGTAGATTCTCACTGAAGGCATCAAAACTATGAATGAACACATGTAGAATTATGTACTTAACAAAAAAGTGTGAAATAACTGAAAACATGTCTTATATTTTAGATTCCTCAAAGTAGCCACCTTTTGCTTTTTTGATAGCGCTGCAAACCCTTGGTGTTCTCTCAATGAGCTTCATGAGGTAGTCACCTGAAATGGTTTTCACTTCACAGGTGTGCCTTGTCAGGGTTAATTAGTGGAATTTTTTCCCTTATTAATGGGGTTGGGACCATCAGTTGTGTTGTGCAGAAGTCAGGTTGATACACAGCCGACAGCCCTATTGGACAAATGTTAGAATTTATATTATGGCAAGAACCAATCAACTAAGTAAAGAGAAACGAGTGGCCATCATTACTTTAACAAATGAAGGTCAGTCAGTCCGGAACATTGCGAAAACTTTTAATGTGTCCCCTAGTGCAGTCGCAAAAACCATCAAGCGCTACAACAAAACTGGCTCACATGAGGACCGCCCCAGGAAAGGAAGACCAAGAGTCACCTCTGGTGCTGAGGATAAGTTCATCCGAGTCACCAGCCTCAGAAATTGCAAGTTAACAGCAGCTCAGATTAGAGACCAGATGAATGCCGCACAGAGTTCTAGCAGCAGACACATCTCTAGAACAACTGTTAAGAGGAGATGAATCAGGCCTTCATGGTCAAGTAGCTGCTAGGAAACCACTGCTAAGGAGAGGCAACAAGCAGAAGAGATTTGTTTGGGCCAAGAAACACAAGGAATGGACATTAGACCAGTGGAAATCTGTGCTTTGGTCTGATGAGTCCAAATTTGAGATCTTTGGTTCCAACCGCCGTGTCTTTGTGCGACGCAGAAAAGGTGAACGGATGGATTCTACATGCCCGGTTCCCACCGTGAAGCATGGAGGAGGAGGTGTGATGGTGTGGGGGTGCTTTGCTGGTGACACTGTTGGGGATTTATTCAAAATTGAAGGCATACTGAACCAGAATGGCTACCACAGCATCCTGCAGTGACATGCCATCCCATCCGGTTTGCGTTTAGTTGGACCATCATTTATTTTTCAACAGGACAATGACCCCAAACACACCTCCAGGCTGTGTAAGGGCTATTTGACCAAGAAGGAGAGTGATGGAGTGCTGCACCAGATGACCTGGCCTCCACAGTCACGGGACCTGAACCCAATCAAGATGGTTTGGGGTGAGCTGGACCGCAGAGTGAAGGCAAAAGGGCCAACAAGTGCTAAGCATCTCTGGGAACTCCTTCAAGACTGTTGGTAAACCATTTCAGGTGACTACCTCTTGAAGCTCATCAAGAGAATGCCAAGAGTGTGCAAAGCAGTAATCAGAGCAAAGGGTGGCTACTTTGAAGAAACTAGAATATAAGACATGTTTTCAGTTATTTCACACTTTTTTGTTAAGTACATAATTCCATATGTGTTCATTCATAGTTTTGATGCCTTCAGTGAGAATCTACAATGTAAATAGTCATGAAAATAAAGGAAACGCATTGAATGAGATGGTGTGTCCAAATTTTTGGCCTGTACTGTACATCTGCTTGAATTGTGATATTCTTGTTCAACTGCCACCTTATAAAAGCCCACACTGCTGAACTGTTAAAACAGTTGGTATAACGCATGATAAATTGCATGAATATTTCAAAATGAGAAAACTACAATTAGCATTGCCATATAAGTTGGCATTTGATACAAAACTAACATACTGTAAAGTAGCATATGGGAAATGTTAAAAACATAGAGTGTAAGGTGGATGATTAGTGTTGTCTTTCTGAGTAGTGATCCAATAGTCTCTTAAGAGAGCCTAATGTGTTGCGTTAGCAACCAATATGTTAGAAAAGAGCCATAAAAGGTTCAGATATCAGTCAGCCAAAGTTGAAAAGAATATTGCTAATTGAATTAGTTCGCTGTGATCAGTTTGACAAAATTTATTAAAATTTACAACAACACAACAATTGTTCTAATGAGTATCAAGAAAGTAATGCCAAATAATGGCACAACTATTTTCTGATAGCTCACATCAAATGTCATTGTGTATTATCATAAAAATGTTTATCGGAAAATCTTTTTCTGCTTCTCAGCAATCTCCATCGGTTCCATGGCTTTGGGACTGATGTCTGTGTAGAGCGGCTGTCTGATGTGTCTCCAAACCACCAAAACAATCCGGATGACAAACAGTACAGAGGCTAACGCCAGCAGCACAACTAAGAGAAGAAAATCTAGTTAGTACAACATTTTAACAGATGTTTGTGGTCACCAAGATTATTTGCATTTTTGAAGAGGTATTATCATTATAATATTTCCTCATACATTGGAGGTAAAACTATAACTCTTTACTTGATTCACTGTGGATGTAATACTAAAAAGTCAAAATAACTAGTATTTAGTAGTACAAGTGCTTCATTATTTTTCATCAATATTGTGTACTCATATTACTTTCCATCATGTTTCAGGAAATCAGTCTGAAGAAATGTCGTTAATGTGATGTTTACAAGCCATATTATTAATATAGAGTTACAGTAGTGTCCTACCAATGAAGATGCCATTGCGGCTGGGTGATTTAGCATCGTAGTTTTTGTCCAGGTTTCCCGACAGCGCCCAGATCACAACCGGGTAAATGATGAGGATGTACCGCACGTGTTTGTCAAGGACAAAGTTTTCCAAAACAAACCTGTGAAACATGCAGCACAAACACAGCTGCTTCAGAATCTCATAGATGATGCTGCACATTGCTTCTCTAATAACAATTTTACAAGTGAAGAGCACTTACCACACAAGCAGCACAGCAGACAAAACAGAGTACGAAATGGTTGCAGCATCCGTTGGGGACATTTTTACATCATAAGTCAGTACAATGCTCAGGTTAATTAGTGTTGCAATGGTTGTCCATGTTGTGTATATCATCACACCATTCTGAACCTGCAAAGATGGTATTAAAGAGTTTCACTTTTTGGTTTAAACATTGTACACTTAAACCCAGTTATTTGAATGACATATGACCACAATAGACTCATATAACCTGGCACATTAGCATACACTTAATAATACAAATATTGTACATTTGTCATACTAACCAACACACGGAGGAGCCACAAGTCTGCTTTGTGGTATTTCTTGAGCCAGGCTCCATAAACATGAAGTCCATGGCACGTGAAACATATCATTGAGTAGTTTGTGCAGATGACCAGGAAGAGAAAAATCAGTGCAGCAATCATCATTCTGTGGAAAGGCACAAGAACAGCAGAAAACACACATTTACAGTATTTATGAAATGAAATACAACAGTTTAATTTATAGGTTGCTTAATTTACAAAGAATAATTACAGAAGCCATTGGAGACGCTTACCCTCTGTCCCAAACAAGCAGCCAGCCAATATTGAAACACAGATTGAGGCACCAGCTAATGAAGAATCCATAAGGCAACACTGCAGGGCTGCAGTAGACATAGCCATAACCATTCCTACAAGAAAAAAATAACCTTAATCTAGCAGTCTGTCTGAGTTGGTAAAAATGTCAAAAAAAAAGGATTCCAAAGACACATGGCCTATCAAAAAAGGTTGACAATATTTTAAGGTTTTAAACAAGAGAATAAAAAACATTGGCCACAACTTTCTGCAAAGTCCTGCAACAATGTAGATAATCATCGCTGTCAGCCAGATGTAGATTACACTCCAGATGTTAAAAGTCCATCCTGAAGGTGTGATCTGGGTGTCAAACACTGCAGACACATTAGCTGTAGTGGTATCATAAAGTCCTAGGGTGAAGAAATGCAAATAATGAGTGAGAATGGAGAGGAATGTAACATGTTAAACTAATATTTGTGATTTCTCAACAACTTTATAGTGCCCATTCACAATCTTACTTAACATACTATAAGTTAACAGAGCTTTGACTCACCAATTCCAACTACAGACAGCCCATTGAACACCAAACTTATTGCAAAGCCAACAACAGACACCACTATCGCAGCAAGACGTCCAAGATTATGTTTTCCCATTGTGGTCTACTGTGATCAATGAAAATTATTAAAAAAAAAAAAATAGAAAATAGAAAAAAAAGTTAAAACACTTGATCATCACCACATAGATCATATTTCATCATATGAAAAGAAGACAAATTCAAGACTTACAATATATAGAAAAGATTACTTCGGTACATCGTAGTGTTTTTACTGAATAAGCAAACAGTGTTTTGTACAGAAATATGTGTCCTTGAAGGAGATATGTAATCCCTTTATACTTTATGACCTGCATTTGAACCTGACCTCTGACCTTGGCAAGTGATAATATCCAATAATTCAGACAATTTCACTAAGTTGTGTTGTTCTCATCAATCACCAGCTGTTTTTTTTTAAGATTGCCATCATAAAAACCGTAAAGAAAGTCTGTCATTCTACGTAAATTACTATAAAAAAATTTTTTTCAAGTTTCAAAACTACTTGTGTAACTTCAGAAAGGTCCACGTGCCACTGATGCACGCTAAGCTTCCTCCAGGGAAATAAAATGCTGGCAGCAAAACAAAAGCAGTACCCACGTGATGAAGACTTGATAAAGTCAAACAAGACATACCTTTCTTGGCTCTTCTCTTCGTGAGCTGACTCAGTGTGAAGAACAAGAGTAACTGTGCAGAGGACGGGGGACTGCCAATTGTATAAAATAGCTAGTTGTGTAAGAGTGAGGTTTACGACCACTCAAAGCATCACGTGCACCTCTTATCTTATATACAGTGGCTTGCATAAGTTTACACATCCATGCTAAAGTTGACTAAAAAGAGGAATAAAAAAACATCTTTTGGAAATTGATCTAATGCCTTAATTAAAAAAATAGGAAAAATCCAACCTTTAAGGATATAAATTTTCTTTGTGAATGAATAATGTATCGTGAAAAAATAAATAAATGTTCTTCCTTAATATACAGGGGGAATAAGTAAGTACATCCCTATTATATGTTAATTTCCCATAGAGGCAGGCAGATTTTTATTTTATAAAGTCACTTATTTCATGGATCCAGGATACTATGCATCCTGATAAAGTTCCCTTGGCCTTTGGAATTAAAATAGCCCCACATCATCATATACCCTTCACCATATTTAGAGACTGGCATGGTTTTATTTCAGTTAGCCTAGCTAGTTTGATTTGCATTGAGAGATGATCTTATTGAAAGTACCCCATGCCAATTGTGAGATTCAAGCTCATTGTGCCAGGCAAGTATCAAATTATGAGATAAATGTAGTGAATAAAATTAGCAAAGCAGAGAGTACGAAGAAGGATGTAGGTATTGGTAACACTAGGGTTATGGCAAAGCACATAAAACATTACTTCTTACTGAAAAGGGCCAGGCATTTACAGCTACAATTACACTGAAAGATTAGACAGTTAAACATGCAGCGGTTCTTATTAAAGGATTCTTTATGTTGTCATTACTGCACCTCATAACCTACCAGGGGCATTAGCAGTTTAATAATTGTAGTCATTTTTTGTGTCTCATATATACAACAAATCATTTTCAAAAGCAGAAAATTGAGGAAAAGACATATTGGATTTGAACCGTATAAAAAATAAAACTCAAAACGCATGAACAAAAACAGACAATAACCCCCATTTGTCATATTTGTATTTAAAATGCAGGTGAAAGAAATAATGAATTTAGCATGTTATTACAACTCAGAGAGCTTTAATGTATTTTCCAGTGAAACAACTTAAATTGGACTTCAGCATCATATCATTTAATATCACATTTATTATAAGAAGCTTCATCGTATGGCAGCAGTGTCTCCCAGGCACAAAAGTCATAAATTACAATATATACAGTACAAAGCATTTAGAAATACATGTCATACTGCATCGATACAGAAAGGTTTATCATAACAAATAGTCATTCAACATTGTTACTTAAATATCTTTTTCTGCTTCTCAGCGATCTCCATCGGGGACATGCTCTCTGGGCTGAGATCAACGTAAAATGGCTTTTTGATGTGCTTATAGATGACCAAAAATACCCGTCCAGCAAAAGTAGCACAGGCTACTGCCAACAGCACAGCTATATTGGAAAGAAAATATAAGAGGGAGGCATTAGTGTGCATACTATCTGTCCCCTGTAGTGGGGTTTAATACCTGTATATATGTAACTGCATTATAAAAAATCAATAATAGTTAATGCAATATTTGTAGAATAGTGAATGTAAAAAGACATGAAGCATCCAGCTGATGTAATTTAAATTAAAGATTTTGTTTTTTTTTAAGTTTCTTACTAGTGAAGATATTATTGCAAGTAGGCTCTGCAGCATTGTTTTTCGTGAATGCCCCCGTCACTGCCCAGATCACAGTGGGGTAAATGGTGAGAATGTACCTCACGTGTTTGTCGAGGACAAAGTTTTCTAGGAAAAACCTGCAAGAAATAAAGCACATTTGCTCCCGACATACTGTAGTTTTTTTTATTTTTTATGAACTTATTAAAGATAACGCTGAAATATCTGCAAAAATATCTCCTTTGCACTTACCACACAAACAACACGACAGTCAAAACAGAGAGTGAGGCGGTGGCAGCGTCCGTCGGGGACATGTTTGCATCATAAGTCAGCACGATGGTCAGGTTAATTAGGGATGCAATGGTTGTCCATGTTGCATATATGGCAACACCATTCTGAACCTGTAATAGAGACAACAGAAAAGACTTAGCTGCAGAGACATTTGCAGAGCTGGCACAAATTATGTTGCTAGGAGATAAACAGGTAAACATAACCTTGCAAAAGAGCCGCCATACTAACCAACACATGGTGAAGCCACAGGTCTACTTTGTGGTACTTGTTGAGCCAGGCGCCATAGCTGTGGAGACCATGGCAGGAGAAGAATATCATGACGTAGTTAGTCAAGGCAATTAGGATGAGGAAAGCCAGTGCAGCAGGCATCAACCTGACAGGGATGAAAAATAGAATAATGTACAGTACAGGCCAAAAGTTTGGACACACCTTCTCGTTCAATGTGTTTCTTTATTTTCATGACTATTTACATTGTAGATTCTCAATGAAGGCATCAAAACTATGAATGAACACATATAGAATTATGTACTTAAGAAAAAAGTGTGAAATAACTGAAAACATGTCTTATATTTTAGATTCTTCAAAGTAGCCACCCTTTGCTTTTTTTGGTAACTCTGCCAACCCTTGGTGTTCTCTCAATGAGCTTCATGAGGTAGTCACCTGAAATGGTTTTCACTTCACAGGTGTGCCTTGTCAGGTTAATTAGTGGAATTTGTTCCCTTATTAATAAAAAAAGCAAAGGGTCGATACTTTGAAGACATGCTTTCAGTTATTTCACACTTTTTTCTTAAGTACATAATTCCATATGTGTTCATTCATAGTTTTGATGCCTTCAATGAGAATCTACAATGTAAATAGTCATGAAAATAAAAAGGAAACGCATTGAATGAGAAGGTGTGTCCAAACTTTTGGCCTGTACTGTATATTTTATTACAATGATGCAGAAAACCATTATCCAGTCACACACAACTGTGCTAATTATATATATATATATATCTGCTTATAACTCACACATAACAAATTTGTATAGTACACATATACAAGTATATTCCATTGTTACTCAACTTGTCCTCTATACATTGAAATAAATTGCAAACTGAATCCAGTCGAAGTAAATGAAGAAAAGGTCCTATCTTACTTTCTGTCCCACAGGAACAACCATGCAGTATTCAAGCTCAGATTCAAGCACCAAGCCACAAAAAATCCATGTGGCAAAATAGCCGGGCTGCAGTAGACATAACCATATGCATTCCTAAAGAAAGAACATCACAGAGAGGTAAATGTTTGCGTCAGCATACCAGATACAATCTAGGAGACAAAGATTACCATGACAATTCAATTCCGGCTGGTTCTTACTTCCTAAAGATGCCGGAGAGGACGTAGACCAACACTGAAGCCAGAAAGATGTAAATGATCGACCAAATGGTAAAGGTCCATCCTGCTGGGGTGATCTGGGTTACAAACTCATCTGAAATATTACTGGTGGTCTCCATAAATGGATCTTTAGGACACAAATAAAAAAAAAAAATACAAATAGATACAGAATTACTTACTGAAAGGTATTTTTACACACTTGAAAGGTTAAAGGCTGCAACGTTATTTATTATTATTTATTAAATAACGGAATATTATATCCCAAATGGAGCATTAAAACTTACATATTCCCGGCCCTGCCAGAGCAGTGAACACCATAGTGATGATGAAGAAAAGCAGTGCCAGCACAATGGCAATCACAAGGCTAATGTTGTGTTTTGCCATTGTGGAAAATGTATCTAAAAACACAAGTATTATAAATTAAAACACATAAAGTAAATATATGGACATACCATGTTGATAATTCCTTCTTATAATTGGTTGAATAAAGAAGCTTTTGACGTACCTCTCCGTTTAATGTGCTTCTTCAATGAAAGCAGAACAAACAATCCTGTAGCGAAGGGGCTTTTGTTGCATTAAAAAGGGCTGGTTGTGTAACAGTAAGGCTTTTATGACCCCCCCAGCACGTGTACCTGTTTGAAACTTATATCATTAGTGTTTGCGGACTTTCTCCTTGTGTTTTCAAATGAGGGACTAAATGTATCGGAATGAATAAAAAGATAAAAATCTGACTTGATGCATAACATTTATAAAAGCTGGACTTTGTCCCAGTATTCATGTTTGGTAACAGGTATCTTTCACCCAATCAAATCAGTTTGTGGACCAGCAGGTGAGACCAGGTACTCAATGAATCATTACACCTTTGAAGAACTTAATCTTTAGAGTTTGATGAAATGTTGGCCTGCTGCCTGCTAGATTGTATTATGGAAGGGTGACATTTAGATCCACGCCTTCCTGCTTCATGACCCAACTGTACCTTACCTTAATTATTCAAGTCTCCTTCATGTTGCGAAATGTTGTTATATATATATAGTATTTAGTGGTGAAAAGTGTTCACTTTCACTATCCATTTTGAAGTATTGGACTTTACTTGACTATTTCCATACTTCGAATCCACTATGTCACATAGGGAAATATTTTATTTTTTACTCTAGTTGCATCACAGATTAGGATTTTTTATTAAAAAAGATATGACGACCACACATAGAATATGTCACATTGTTCTTGTTAAACTAACGTGTAGGTATGAATAAGGTAACATAGCCTCCTCTGCAGCCAGCTACAACATTGAAATGCATTTTACACATTAAAGCATCAGTTATTAATCCAACAATATAAGATCTATGAT
The DNA here is from genome assembly GCF_010015445.1 of Perca fluviatilis. Lineage (NCBI taxonomy): Eukaryota > Metazoa > Chordata > Actinopteri > Perciformes > Percidae > Perca > Perca fluviatilis. Next base: position 16,345,969 of record NC_053133.1, on the reverse strand, counting down.
ATACAGTAACTCTCTCAGCAGGGTCATTGTTCTGGTTCCCAGGCTGCCTGTTAAGTAGCAGAAGTGTATCACCTTATCAAAGCAGCTGAACTAGATCTGTTTGCTCTTTTATAATTATGAATGAGTACATTATAACAGTACCCTTGTGACTTTGCTTTGCTCTTTTATCATAGCCTATCCCTTTACTATTAAAATGTGTATAACAATTGTTTTCAACAATATGGATGATTAGGCCTGTGATCATGTGACAAATATATGTTGTCACATTATTTCCTTACTTTCTTTCCTGTCCCTGTTAGTTGTTACGCTATTTTATCACATCTTTTCATCATTCGTTTTGAATAGGCTGTTTGTAATTTTTTGATGAAAAAGAGGGCGGTATAGCCTAACGAGAATGAGGTCATGATGCTTATTGTAGCATATCTGTCTATCGCTTGTGTTCATGTGAGCATATGATGTGGTGTTATTTGTTGTTTGTGTAGCTGCACAAACGAGCCATGGAGCATGTTTGGTCCACTTCAAAACAGTTACAACTTTCAACTTCGACGGACCCATCCAGTTCTCCTTGAAGTTGTCCAACCTTGTTGAATGCTTGGCTCCTGCTATGGTCCTCTGCACAGGTCTGTCAGGTTTATGTTGCTGCGTGTTGTGCGCACTTCCACTGCGGTTGGGCCTTGAAATAAAGTCTGCACCCAGCGCAGTGTTGCTAAACAAATATATATGTGAGTGTGTGTGTGTGTGTGTGTGTGTGTGTGTGTGTGTGTGTGTGTGTGTGTGTGTGTGTGCAGAAGCGTCGCGTGGGTGGGGCGGAGTGTAAATAAAGTGCGGGGGAATTTTGTGGGTGCGGGGTGCGTTTGATATCACGCATGCGCAGTGTCATACCGGCGACGGCAGTACAAACGGTGGCCTAGCGAATAACAACAAGGGGATTACAGAGCCCAATTTGACAGGTCAGTTAATAATAAGTAACGTTACGTGTATTTAGAAGTCTATGTATGGTAACGCTTTATAATCAGAAGCTTATTCAATTCCTAATGTCGGCAAAATTTGGAAAACATTGGGCTGTCGCATGAGCTAACGTTACATTTCAGAGCTAACGTTAGCTATTTCAGCTAACAACGGCTATGACATTAGCTAGCTAGCTGACAAAGTGTAGCTAGCCCTTCCGTATACCTGTGCCTCATTAATTGAATATTTGTTTGTGCTTTGCTTATTTGTGAATCGATAAGGGGAAGCAACACGCCAGATACTTATAATGATTTGTTTTGTAAAGGCAGTGGGATTTATAATAACGCAGGTAGCTAAGACACAAAGCTAACCTAGCTAACCTGCTAGCTAGCTATCCTTAGATGCCCCAATTGTTTAAACTGTGTTTGCTGAAAGGATGATGCCCTATTGACGTTTACATACGGTAGTTTTACATTAGTTAGTGATTGTTTTGGTAATCCTTATAATTGACACATGCCGAAAACTGGTAAAGGGTGCCCTACTTACCTCTAACTCTAATATACTTTGGCTGAAGTTGCATACATAGCTACATGCATTGTTATACAATTAGTGGTGTGGAATAGGATTATGCCATCTATCAGAAACGTTACAATAGTCAGTTCCAGATTGGGAAGGTAAAACATTTTCTCCAAACCTTCTCGAAGTCTGTCTACATAATGTATATTTTTGTATCTCTCTAGGCTGCACAATGAGTCAGGGTAAGGACAATGCACGACTCAAGAGCTACAAGAACAAGTCCCTTAACACAGATGAAATGAGAAGAAGGAGGGAAGAGGAAGGCCTACAGCTTCGGAAGCAGAAGAAGGATGAACAGGTAAACAAAGTGTGGAGGACGTAATTTAGACCTCAGCAGAGGATACGTTTTAATATGTTATTGTGGAGGTAGAATTTGGTCTCAGGGTAGATTGCATTTAAACAGCCTTAATGGTTAAAAGAAAATTTGTCCATGCAGTGTTGCTAATGTCAGGGAATAAACTTGAACCCATGCTGTGTTTCTATTGATGTAATTGTGAAGAGGAAATATACTTAGAAAGACTAACATAATTTATTTAAATATTATTCTATTGCAGCTTTTCAAGAGGAGGAATGTTGCCACAGTAGAGGATGATGGCCTCCCGGAGGACGATGGGATGGCAGATAGTGGCTATCTGGAGTCCCAGGCTAACAACATGGACCCACTCACGGTAAGAAGAGAAATCCTGCTACTCATCTACATGAATTGAATATACGTATGAAGTCAGATGTGACAGCATTTCATCTGTGTTTTATCAAATCTCCATTTCTTTGCTGTACAGGGTGGGGTGATCTCTGAAGACATGACTCAAATGATCTTCTCCAGTACTCCTGAGCAGCAGCTTATAGGCACTCAACGCTTTAGGAAGCTCCTTTCTAAAGGTAAGAGTGCTGTAGATAGCTGTTATTCCTATAGCATCTTGATTTCAACAATGCCTGGATGACATTGCAATGCTTTTTAGCATGGGAAATTATACCCTATTTTATGCATACATTATATAAATAGAGTAAATCAGTTACACAGGCAGTTTTCTTTAATGAAACTATTTGAGAAACTGCCACTCCAGCTTGTCTTTGGTGCAGCAGTAAGAGACAATTTTTGGGGGGCTTTTCCGCCTCTATTTGATAGGACAGCTAGGTGAGAAAGGGGGGAGCGAGAGAGGGGGAAGACATGCAGGAAATCGTCACAGGTCGTACTCAAACCCTGGACCTCTGCGTCGAGGCACAAACCTCTCAGTATATGTGCGCCTGCTCTACCCGCTGACCCCACCCGGCCACATGTTTTAACCTCTTGATATCCAGATTATGCTATAAGTATTGCTTTTATTTATTTTTGTCATGTTGTCCACCTTTACTGTATGTCTCACACAGAGCCCAACCCACCCATCGATGAAGTCATTGCCACTCCAGGGGTGGTGGAGCGCTTTGTTGAGTTCCTAAAGAGGAGAGAAAACTGCACATTGCAGGTACATTTCCTCAGTATGTCTTAGTAATGGTGCAGGTGTGCACTAAACAGAGGAGGCTTGAAGCTGCTTTATTTTCCATGCATTTTTTTTCTCTGAACTCTTCTTGCACATTAAATGTTTATATCTAATCTGAGTGATCAGTATATAATACATTTTAAATATATTTGTTTATATTAATATATGAAATGTATCGTTTCAGTTTGAGGCTGCATGGGTGTTGACCAACATTGCATCAGGTACATCCCATCAGACTCGGGTGGTAATCCAGGCAGGAGCTGTGCCCATTTTCATAGAGATGCTCAGCTCGGATTTCGAAGACGTACAGGAACAGGTAGGGAGGATTCAGACATACCAGTGGTTTTTCTGGTTATCACGATTAGCCAATTGTCTCCCCACTGATATTCACCTCATCTTCTTTTATTATGTTTATCTATTATAACTTTGATGTAAATAACAACATATATTTAGTTAACCTGCTGAATATTGTACATTTGAATGTTGTTTATTGACTGCCCTAAATAATTGCTTTGACCATCAGGCAGTGTGGGCCTTGGGAAACATCGCAGGAGATAGCACAGAATGCAGAGACTTTGTCATAGACTGCAACATTCTGCCTTCCCTGGTGCAGTAAGTAGCAACTCAGTGTCTTATTGTCTTCATCTTAAATCTTATTACACGTAAACAAATAAAGAGCAACTTAAATCCTGTATTCTCAGTAAAATATGCTGCTTTTGCAGGTTATTAGCCAAACAGAATCGTCTAACTATGATGAGGAATGCAGTGTGGGCGCTTTCAAACCTGTGCAGAGGAAAGAACCCACCTCCAGACTTCACTAAGGTAATTTGCCAAGATAAACATATCACTATGGCAACAGCACACTTCTCAGATTGCTAAAGTACATCGTATCTCACTTTTCAAGGACACAAGCTGACACAAATGAAGTTATATATCTAAAGTGGAAAACCGTTACTCCCATTGGACTTAACACTAACATGTTGCTCTAACCCTGCCACCATGTCTCTTTTTCCCCAGGTGTCTCCGTGTCTCAGTGTGCTGTCTTGGCTGCTGTTCGTCAATGACACAGACATCCTGGCTGATGCATGCTGGGCACTCTCCTACCTATCTGATGGCCCCAATGATAAAATCCAGGCCGTTATTGACTCAGGAGTCTGTCGCAGGCTGGTGGAGTTGCTGATGTAAGAATTTAAACACATACTGTATACTCTAATTCTAAAAGATTAGACGCAACTTAGATATTTACTGTTGGAGAAGAGCGATGTTCTGACGCAGACAGATACAGAATTTCCCATGTGTACCATCCGACAATCCAGATGTGGGTGTGTCGTGACTGGAGCAAGCTTCGTAAACAACATCTGAGTGATCACACATTACAATTCTGCTTATTTCCAGGCACTCTGATTATAAGGTGGTATCCCCTGCACTGCGAGCTGTTGGAAACATAGTCACTGGAGATGATCTGCAGACACAGGTAATGGCAGCATGTACACACACATAGAATTATACTTCTTTTGGAGAAGGTAATCTAATACTTATAGATGAATATTTCTGACTTTGTGTGTAATTTGTGTGGTTGCCTAGGTGATTTTAAACTGTTCAGCGCTGCAGTCCCTACTTCACCTCCTGAGTAGCCCCAAGGAGTCCATCAAGAAGGAAGCCTGCTGGACGATCTCCAACATCACTGCAGGGAACCGAGCACAAATACAGGTGTGTGTGTGTGTGTGTGTGTGTGTGTGTGTGTGTGTGTGTGTGTGTGTGTGTGTGTGTGTGTGTGTGTGTGTGTGTGTGTGTGTGTGTGTGTGTGTGTGTGTGTGTGTGTGTGTGTGTGTGTGTGTGTGTGTGTGTGTGTGTGTGTGTGTGTGTGTGTGTGTGTGTGTGTGTGTGTGTGGCATTCCACAGAATAACTTGGAACGTTGAGGATGAATATTAAGCATTAACATTTCCTGATCTAATCAAGTCGTTTTCCCTCTTATTAGATGGTGATAGATGCAGGCCTGCTGCCTCCTCTCATCACTATCCTGCAGGTAGCTGAGTTTCGCACAAGGAAGGAGGCAGCCTGGGCCATAACCAATGCCACCTCAGGGGGCTCTGCAGAGCAAATTAGGTAAGATTGATGCAGTTTAACATACAGTATACAGACAGTTTTATCCAAGTTCTTCCATACATTGGACTGTGGCTTGTTCCTTTACTAACTCACACCACAGATCAGAAATAATACAGTGTTAGCATTTGGCTCTTTCACATATGTAGAAGTAATGCTCATAAAGGTATGTAGTAGTCTGTTCCTTTTTTATTTAGGGCATTGTTTTATAATAAGTCACAGCAAGGTGAGTTTGTATTTAAAAACTGACAAATGAATAAAAGTTGAGAAAATCCACAAACAATATCCAAAAAAACTAACATACAGCATGCGTTGCGACATGATAGGGGGAAACGGGAACTTATATAGGATAGGAATAGTAAAATGAACACTTGTATTAATATTCTGTTCTGTTGCTCTGTACGTGATCCGGAGGACCCCCATGAAAACGAGATGTTGCATCTCATGGGGTTGATCCTCTAATAAATGTTCATAAATAAATAAATATTTTAAGATAGTAGGGAGACATTCCTTCAGCTGGTATGACTGTGGTGTAGGTTTAGCTTTTGATGCACTATGTGTGGTTTACGCATCATGCTTTGTGTCCATTGTTGATCCAAAGACCTTGAAGTTGTTTTTTGGGAAGTTTGATTCTGTATCTGGGTGTGTACTTCCCCCTGCAGGCACCTTGTGGATCTCGGCTGTATAAAACCTCTGTGTGACCTACTCACACTTATGGACTCCAAAATAGTTCAGGTGGCTCTAAATGGCCTAGAAAACATCCTGCGACTGGGGGAATTGGAGGCCAAGAGGGGAGGAGGCATCAACCCTTACTGTGCACTCATTGAAGAGGCCTATGGTAAGTGTCCATGCAACAACAAAACTAAATCAAATCAATCTGTCTGTTAGTGGACGGATCAGAACATAAAGTTTAGTTAATGTATGGAAGATTATATCTTGATGCAGAAAAGTCAATAATCTGAAATGATTTTAATTGCTGGCAGTTAATTAATCCAGCACTACCTCGCTTCCTCTCAGGTCTGGACAAGTTGGAGTTCCTGCAGGGCCACGAGAACCAGGAAATCTACCAGAAAGCCTTCGACCTTATCGAGCGCTACTTCAACACTGAAGACGAGGACCCGTCTCTGGCTCCAGCCGTTGATCTGCAGCAGCAGCAGTTCCTCTTCCAGCAGTGCGAGGCCCCGATGGAAGGCTTCCAGCTATAATGCTCAATCCTCCCTCCCCATGTGCTTCACCTTCATCCTCACCTCTGCTCATTTCTCCCTACTCTCTGCCCACTGCCACGATCAAGGGTTACGAGTAAACTCTCAGCTGCCCTCCTCCTTCCCTTCTCATCGTCAGAGAGTTTGATTTAATCATTATCATGATTATGAAAAATGTAACATTACAGGAGCACGTGTGTGCGCGTACGTCCAACGTGGGTGAAGTTCTGCAGTCTTGTCAGCCAGTTTGTAAAGGTTTCACTCATCATTCTGTCTTGCGCTGAGCTCACCTCTGCGCCTGAACCCCACCTACCTGCTCAGGCCCCAGCGTCTCCTACTAGCAGATTGTCCCTGTTACACCACCTCTGTTGTACTTTGTGGATTTCCTCAGCTCATCCCAAAAAAGCACTTCTTGCCGTAGGATTGGCAATCCCTGTCTTCAATAAGTGGGAGTCTGTAGGACTGCTGCACTGCTTGTCTGATTTGAAGCATTAATGACTCACAAGACAGACAAACATGGACGTTTTTTTTTTTTTTTATATTCACACACCCCCCCCCCCCCCCCCCCCCCACACACACACACACACACACACACACACACACACACACACACACACACAGAGAAGAATGATCTAACCTAAACACTGGACTGACCATGAGACGTTGACCACATTTGACTGTGGTCTTCAGACTGAACTGCCCACACTGGGGCCACGTCGCCAGTCCCAACCCCAACCCAAGGACTCTACTAACCTCTACAGAAGGCACTTCCACGACTCAAAAACGGAGGTTGAATTCCATCACCTCCTCTCTGGCCATTGGATAAGTGCCCACAGATGGACAAATTAGGAACTTGACCTTGTCGCTGAGGGGTGGAGCTTGTCAGTGACATACCAGGCTGCTCTGCGTTCCCTCCTGGATCTCATATCATGCATTCCTTTATATCCAGTAATGGGACTTTCCACCTGCACAGGCTTCATCCTGAAGAGTTTAGACTGCCTCTGGTGTGATGTGAATAACCCCATGGAACCATGGGAATTTGAGTCTTCCCTCGCACTGAGACCATTACACAGACTTGGACGAGACAAAACAGACTATTTAACCCTGGATTCTGTCCAGCAGCAGACCAGCGGGAATTTGTATTATCTTACCATAATTGCATTTCATTTGCAGCACTTTAGTTCAGGACTGATGCCTGCTCTTCGAGAATATACCGTAGTTTTTACGTTAACTATTTAATTGGTTCATGACGCTTCCTCGGGAAGCAAGGTTTAAAGACGTGTGGTCTGAATCCTCGGTCCCCTTCTGGTATGACGAGGATTACAATGTACTTTACCGTTTACCCTTCCCACTGAAAATCTTAGCACACTAATTACAACCAGTAGATCATGCTGCCTCAGCAAAGCTAGAAGAACTATATTGTGACAAAGTAAACCAGACTCACAGAAAATTTTCTGTTTTAGCTGTGAGCAGTCGGTTCAGGTAGTATTTTCCAATTTGATCATGCCATATCATCTACACGTCAGCTATTTGGTCTAAAGTTGGCCTTTTTTTTAGAAACAATGTTTTTTTAGTTGGGGTTAGCATCTGCCATGTTGCTGTGCCATAATCCTAATTCTACAGGAATCCTAGATAATTTAAACAGAAATCCAGATAAAAGCTTGAAAATACTGGTGATCACCTACCTTAACAAATGTTTGTTTACCAAGTTCTCTTAACATTGCTTACTTTTATCAAAATCTCTGCAAGAGATGACCAGCTCTATATGTTAATTACTGTTTGTTGTATTGAGTTTGTGCAACTGTCCCTTGTTATGCCATTTGCATAAAAGCCGTTTCATGAACCACAGTGTAAGTGAATCAGTTTCATTGTAGTTTGTGTACAGGGTGAATCTTTTTGAAAAGCATTTTTCCTTAATCAAATTACTGCTATACGGCTAAAAAAAAAAATGTACCTCTGTAAAGCAGCAACTAATGCTCATTTATATTAATTAATCTGCAGTGTTTTCTCAACTAAGAGTTTGGTCTACAGTGAAGAATGAAAAGATTTATTTAGACATCGGGCTTAAGAGTTTATATGAAACCAGATCAGGTCATTAAATCAGATGGGAATTCTCAAGAAGCAATACTTTATTAAAGTGATTTTTTTTGGGGTGCTCACTATATACAAACAGATGTCCCATCAGTCATGAACAAACCTGTCAAATTACATGAATAGCAGGACACAATAGACCATTGTGCAGATGAATCATGTCTCTTTCTTGAAGTTCTCTTAAGAAAACAAGCATCTGAAACTCTTCAGGGCTTTCTTCACAAGACAGTTGCCTATGAGGCAAATAAAAATAAAAAAAACAGGACACATAAGGCATTTATGTTTGAGAGCTTGAGAGGTATGTGTTGAACATTTGCTAGATAAGGAATTTAACTGGAGTATCTGTTAAATTAATTTGTCTGAAAATTGTTATTTTGCTGCATAGTAAATGGCAGGAATTAATTATAAAACTCCTAAAAGCTCCATCACAAAGTCAGTGTGTTTCCATTCTCCTGATACAACCAAATACTGATGCCACAATAATTGTTCAGTTTATAACCTCAATATATTCACTGAAAAGGTAAAACCTTACATTAGGTTTCAAAAATTGCTGAATACATAGTTGTGTGTTAAGGACAATCTCCCAGTTGCAAAAGTATTAACTGCTATGTCTTTTGGTTGCTCTCTAGGATGGGAGGAGGGAGCTCTGATGTCATGATATACAGTAAGAAGGGGGACTCTATTGGCCCAATATTGGGGGGCGGGGGGTTGTGCAGGGAGTAGTTGTCTTCCATCACTGAGCCTTCTCAGACAGGGCAATAGCAGCTTCCTTCTCTCTTTGTAGTTCTTCCCTCCATCTAGCTTTCTTCTCCATGTTTTGACCTGTCAGGGACTCATGCCTGCCTACAGCCTGTGACAAAAATCAGACACATTACAGATAAGATCTGAAAAACTTGGATTTGTTGTGTGTGCGCAACAAAGGCAGGGACAAAACTGCTCCTTCACATTGTTGTTAACCATTCAACTAAGATTCCCCTCCTTGTAGACAGATACTGGAGAAAAACAATGCAGTCATACAGTATAGTGTCACTCACCCGTTTGCCCAGGAACACCATCAACAGACAGGCCGCTATTGTGGTCGCCATCATCACATAGCAGGCTTTCACTCTGACTTTGTTTCTGGCAGCATCAATCATCTCAAACCTGTGGAACACAGGCAGGTGCACAAACCAGTGTCATTGTAGCCAGATTGAATGCTTCAAAAAACAATATTGTAATCAAAAACAATGGAGAACGCATCAACAAGTAGGCTCTGTTGATACTTGCTGTTTTTAAGCTCAGCACACAAGTAATGTGCAATGACCATAATGGCAACAGTCACCACCAGCTATTTATGCTTCTCTCAGTCTCTTATGTCAACATTAATTACAATTTTTTCCCCGTCTTGGTTTATTGGGGATGCAAGAGGTCGGAGGTCTGCAGTTTGTATGCGTGACAATCAGGTCTTTTATCACTGAAGATCAGATATGATCTCCACCCCGATTTCAGTAACCACAGTAATTACCTCCAGCCAAAGACAGACGCCTTGTTTGAACCGTAGCCATCTTGGAACATCAGCTACCCACAGCAGCACCACCACTCATCCAGTTAGTTAGCTCTGTTCTTGTGATGCAGCCTAACTAAATCATGCAAAGAGCCAATCAGATGAGATTGTGCTGGGTGGTCTGGCATAAACAGGAAGAGGCTACTTACGACACAAGCTCCGGTATCTGGTCTGCTGTCTTAAAGCGTCCAGACCAGACCAGCATCTTCTTGTCCAGATTTGAGGGTCTGTAGCCGGGGAGTCTGAACGCGGCACGAGGGGCTGTATAAAAGAAAGCACACGTTCATTTTGAAGAAAGAATTGACAGAGTTCGGTTTCACAAGCCCCATTCATTAGCTCCATCACCCCAGATTGTAACCTCACATCCTGTGTCCCTCCTCCCTCTGGGACTAAGGAAAACTTTCACACACTTGCTATGATAACAAGTGATCTGTGATGTACAAAATCCTATGACAATCATTATGGGGAGGTTTCATATGTCTGTGATATTCTGAGGAATACAACTTTCTTACAACTTAAAATAGTTACAGCTCATCCCAAATGAAAACCTCTTCTCCGTGTTCCTGTTTGGCGATCCTTTTCTCTGATTAAGTGGGAATTTGTAGGACTGAACTGCTTGTCTGATTGAAGCATGTGTGACTTACAAGACAAATAAATGCACACACACACACACACACACACACACACACACACACACACACACACACACACACACACACACACACACACACACACACACACACACACACACACACACACACACACACACACACACACACACACACACTTTCCTATTCTATATTTATATACACCTATTGCCTAGGTCTTGTCCAAGTTTATCAGATGTGTAACAGTATTCTGAATTACAGGTGAACAGAATACATGTGTGATAGAAAATGAATAAGGATTTCTGCCTATGATCCAAAACTCTACCTTGTGCTGGAGCTGCAGGAGGCTCTGCTTTGGCCTCCTGTGGTTTATTGCACATCCCTCTATGGCTCCATGTTTCAGTGATCTGTCTGCACCTCTGACCTGTTGAGATAAAAAATAAAAAATGCAAATAAGAAAAACATGAGTATATTGGATGGAGGAATAATAACTAGGTCTAACTATTATTTTGATATTAGTTAAACTGATGAGTATTTTCTCAACTAATCATTTGGGCTATAAAATGTCAGAAAATAGAAAAGAATGCCCATCTCAATAGCCCAAAGTTACATAGGCCTACTGAAGTGGTTTGTCTCGTCAAACAGCCCGAAAACTAATGATATTCAGTTTACGATCAAGTAAGACAAAGAAAAGCAGTAAATAATCACAACTAAGAGGCTGGAACGGCAAAATATTGTTTGTGTAAAGTTACTTAAATGATTAAGCTATTGTTGATTTATTTTGTGTTCTAATCATTTCAGCTCTAATCATAAAACACTTAACTAATCCATGCCAAAGTATCACAACAACAAATTTTACATAAACAAAATAGTTCCCACAAGATACCTCATAATAACATGAAGGTGTGCTGGCCACTTTCATAATAAAACAGAGGTGTGTCAGGATAACAAAGTCTAGAAATATTGTATAATAATAATAATAATAATAATAATAATAATAATAATAATAATAATAATAATAATTGTAAAAGGTTTGCTAGGGCAAAGTTTTTTAGTAAGGCTTTTATATTTTTCGTTCAAGAACCGGTATCGAATTCATGGTATCGGTGCCGGTATCAGTATTGAACATTTTGAATGACACCTTTTATAGCTACGTAAGAATAATTTTATCGAATTATGATATTTGACATTCAAAGAACGAGTGGTAAAAATACCAAATATATAATAGCATGTACGATTTCTAAGGTTATAACGATTAAGTCAAGTGGGAGAAAGCTTTAAAGTTACTCTACAGCGCTGGAGGTCTGACAATGCGAGACTAGCCAGTTAATCAAAAACAACACATAGATCAAATGTATCGATACGAACCTATAAAGTTGCTAATGGAAATCCGAGATCTGAAGAAATTCATGCTCTTTATGTTAAAGTAAATAAGCTATACCGTGTCTATCAATCCATTAAACTGCGTAACACCTCAGTCTCCCGTCAGGTATTGAAAGTCAACTAACTGCGCTTTTAACATTTACCAACAGGACCCCCGTCACATAAGCGTATGAGCCTCTGCTGTATGCCTGATCGAAAATTATACATGTCTTTTCGGCTTATGTGTGTCTCATGCGTCTCTGCAGCCGCCATTTTGGGACGGAGTAGGGCTTACGGCTGACCATAAAAACTCAGAAAAAGACAGACTTTCGTGCGACATATGGTAAGGTAATGCTAGTTTATGTTAGGACAAGTATTTTTTTATTTCAGTTATTAGTAATATATATCAGTACGATGCAGGAAATTATGTTTGTCATCACGAGTCAATCACCATAGACCTCCAATGTTAAAACATCCCAACTTCTCAACAGAAATTAAACACGATTACAGCCTAGTACAAAAACGGCTTTTGTCTCATAGCTTTATGACAACTTTACAGAGGTGATTTTTTTATATACTGATCACCTGTTTTAAGGCTATAAAGCATACTGTTACACCAGATAATGGATGTTGGTATGAAAACCACAATTTTAACTAAACCAAGTATCCTATTATACATAAGCTACATGTCTGACATTTGTAAAAAAGCAAATAGGTTAAAAGTCCAGCGAGAAATTTTAATTGTGAATAGATAGCATAGACTGTCTATGATAGATAGGAGGCATAGCTACTCCGTCCTAATATGGCGGTCGCGTCAACGTATCGCTCCAATGCCAATGAACGGTATAAAATCATACTGGTCTGCTGATTTCATCATAATTTAGTGTTCTATATCCAATTTGTTTAGATTGTACGTTTATTTCTTTAAAGTTAACCGCGATGAAGTTTTGAATATTAGAAATGAAGGTGGGATATGGACCAAAGTGTTTTATTCAGGCACTGTCTTGAACAACCACTAGCGTTGTGTCTAGAGAGGACCTTGCAGTCCACCATGGCGGCGCCCGGTGGAACTTTAAACTGTGAGGACTTTTCAATGTTTCAGGTAATTTTAACGAAGGATTAATCGATTAGTGCTAACTTGTCACGGATTGGCAGCGATCCGAATCGTAACCGTGTGAAAGTTCACACGTCGTGTTTATTTTTGTGTAAACCAGTGGTTGAGTGATTCCTGATCCTTAGGTTCACACGTTTTGCTCTGCAAGAGTTTTAGGAGCCAGACTGGATCAGCAGGACTGAAAACAAATAGCATATGGTCTGAAAGTCACTGTTACGGGTCTCCAGATAAACATACCCGGCCAGCATGTGATACCTTACCTGTTGTTTCAAGGTCCCATAGTATGCTCATTTTCAGGTTCATACTTGTATCTTGATTTAAAAGAACATGTATGCACCCTTTAATGTAAAAAACAAAAAAAAACATTATTTTTTGTCTGTCTGAATATACCCGTATTCACCCTCTGTCTGAAACGCTCTGTGTTAGCACCTCTCTGTCTCTTTAAACCAGACAGGTCATCAGTTCCCATTCTGATACTCAGTTTCATTTCTACTGAGCACAAATAGCCTACAGTACGTGGAGACCTGTATATTTTGGCTGTTGGCCAGATTTAGTATGCAATTTTTAATAACTTAAAAAAAAACATGCCCTGTATTTCAGCATAACACGTTTTGTGACCTTAAACTTTGCTTTTAACGTTTACTTGAACTGAGCCGCTGCCTATCTTGTTGCAACACTGTTTCTCAGGAGGTGCTAAAGTTGATGCGCACCATAGATGACCGCATCGTCCATTCTCTGAACACCACCGTGCCCACAGTCTCCTTCTCAGGCAAAGTGGATGCCACACAAACATGCAAACAACTATATGAATCTGTGAGTGACAGTCATGACTAAAATAATGTGTGTCCAGGTTACCGCCTAGCTTTTTCATAAAATTGCTGAAGCAGTTCTTATAATAATCTCATGCATTCCACAGATGATGGAGGCCCATCTGACCCGAGACAAAGCTATCAAGTCCTGTATAGCCCAAACATCTGAGGTGGTGGGGCAACTGCGTGAAGAGAGAGCAAAAGACAGCGAAAACCTGACGCTCCTCAAACAGCTCAGAAAAGAGCAAACCAAAGTAAGTCCTTTTTGTAACACCAGTGGGCTCCAAAGTAACACCACGAAGATGTAAGATGTGAGCCATCTGCAGCTGGAAGACTCACTAAAACCGCTCCTCATTTGGAGAGGATTAGGCTCAGTTCAACTAAATCACAACAACAAAACCTTTTCATACTACATAGTAGAAAGCAGTTGATTGAAGCACAGCAAGCTATTTGGTTAATCCAGAGGAAAGAGGACATTGTTACCTGTAATAAACATTTCCGGGTAAATGCAGGTACAAGGTACAATTTTTACAAGTTCAGTGTATTAGGCCTATTTGGTTAAAACAGTTGTATAATGTCCTCTGTGGCTTTAGTATAGGGGGAATTTTCCAAAGATTGAAAAAATAACCCAGATGATGACATAGTGATGTTGTTAGGGTTATCTCGGATAGGGCATAAAGAACAAATACTTTTTATATATTTTAATAGAAAGCCTGCATTACGATGAGGGGGTGGAGTTTAAAAGACGTGGGTATTTAGGAGGCAAGGGGTATGGCTGTGGCGATAACCGCAATGTTACAATACCACACACAGGCCAACTGCTATGTTCACACTAGGGGTGGTACGGTTCATGAAAAAACACCCGAACCGCTCGGTTCGCTAGTCTCGGTTCGGAGCGTGTGTGTACCGCACGGTTCGTCAGTACACTGTTAATGTGCACTAACCTCTTACTGCCGTAGTGCCCACTTTATACACCTATGTTAAAACACTTACTGGAAATGACGAGCGGGATGGGCGTGACAAACGCAACCCATGGCAGCTGATTGGACGATTGCGTCACATGGGTCTGGCTTGGTCTGGCTGGTGTCACTACCCAAAATGAGCAGAGTGCAGCTTTGAGTTGCGCATGCTCAGATTTAAACGGTTTACGGCATTAACGTGTCATACCCGATGTTACCCGAGTCAGACCGGCTTTGGTCGAGTGCAAATGTGAGTTGCGCATGGTCAGATTTAAACTGTTTACGGCATAACGTGTCTTACTGAAATTTGTGAAATCTGTAAAATAATAAACTTTTCTCTTTACATACAATAACAGAAGATGGAAATCATTTCTAAAACGTTTTAGCTATCTATGATTGTTTGGTTGCTAACGTTAGCTCAAAACGCCATTAAAGTGACAGTCTTTGTGTCTGATTGCTAACTTGTAGCTAGCAGTCATTTCAAAAATGTTTTAGCTCTCTATGATTGTTAGATTGCTAACGTTAGCTCAAAACGCCATTCAAGTGACAGCCGATGTTGTGTTTGATTGCAAACTTGTAGCTAGCAGTCATTTCAAAAACATTTTAGCTATTTATGATTGACTGCTAACGTTAGCTAAAAACGCCATTAGCATCTAGTAGGCTAGCTACTTGATTGCTAACGTTAGCTAAAAACGCCATTAGCATCTAGTAGGCTAGCTACTTGATTGCTAACGTTAGCTAAAAACGCCGTTAGCATCTAGTAGGCTACTTGATTGCTAACGTTAGCTCAAACCGCCGTTAGCATCTTGTAGGCTACTTGTCGCAAAGTGACGCATGCGCAACTCACATCTGCACTCGTCGCAAAGTGACGCATGCGCAACTCAAAGCTGCACTCTGCTCATTTTGGGTAGTGACACTGGTCCCAAATTTCAAAACAGACTGTCATGGCGATACGATCTCATATTGTACTAAAATAGTTCACCGAAACGTGTTTCTGAAAACATTTTAAGCGAGAAATAGGCCATGCAGTTGCTGAATCTGTCTTCATTTCAGATTGACAAAGGTCAGTTTAAAAGATTTTCATCAGATTTTGAGAGACACCGAGCCGACCGCTCCTCAAGTGGAGTGGGGTGCCGCTGCAGGTCACGTCACGTCACCTGCAGAAATGTCCAGTGGGAGAGAGGCTGCCCAGAGCTGGAGGATGTGCCAGCGTCGTTTATAGTCTGGTGTGTGGGAACATTTTGGATTTCACGTTACCTATGATGAAATAAAACAATATAGAACTGCCACTGTGTGCACGTTTTGTGCAACATGCATTCAATATGTTAATTTTAGCTATATGCTGAAGTATATTCTGGAGTGTTAAAGAAAAAATAAGAACCGTACTGAACCGAAAACCGTGACCCTAAAACCGTGATACGAACCGAACCGTGGGTTTTGTGAACCGTACCACCCCTAGTTCACACTCATATTAACTCAGAGTTAAGAGTGTAATTTTAAGAGTAAACTAAAGTGGACGTTTAACAAAAGGATTTAATTGCTCCATCTAAAGAAAGCATCAAGATAAGGACTAGGGTTCCAGGTGTTTTTTGTTTTTTTTTCCACGTCTGGATGATGATGTCTAATGTGCATTAGCATGTTGGATGCGTTTCCATTTCCAGAACCTATGACGGTGGAGCAACGGTGACACACCATCCTCGTCTTATACACAACTCTCTCCCCATTGCTGTTGTAGCTGACCAGGAACCAGCTGATGGGTGTGGCAGCTCGCAAAATTACGAATCGATTGGTGGGGTTTAGGCATTTGACCTTGAGTGGTTAAGGTTAGGATAGCCGATTGGTCAGGGGATAGGACCTGAACAAAAGTTCAAGTTTTCTTGGTTACGTTACCTTGCATAAGCATGAACGCCTGGCCAATAGTAGCTATTGAAGGGCGGGTCTTGGTGTGGCCATAGTGGGAAAAAGAATATCGCTGCCAGCTCTGGCGTTTCACACTCGCAATAGTGACTGACTCGCACATCAATCAGCTTGTTGTGCTAACCTCAGCACCTGTTGCTAACAGTAACAGCTAAACGTTTACTGGCAGAAGAACTTGCGCTTGTGGTTCCGCATTATGTACATCAATCTATATTCCATATGTGGATATGCAATAATACAGCACACCACACTTTTAAACCACCCTAATTCACCACAGGGAAAATCCCTTCACTGCGACAGCCCTAGCAGGGAGCAATCTAATGAAAAGTGCTTTCAAGTTCTCTTATTGGAACTTTAGAATTTAGTAATCCTAAAAATCTGACCCTCTGTCTCATCCATAAAACTATCTTTATAGCTTGATAGTGGATATGTTTTTGTGTGGAATAGATTTATATAAACAATTGTGTAAGACACAAATCTATATAATATATATTTAGAACAATTTTGTCATCATACTTTGAGTAAAAACAATAAATTAAGTGATGTATTTTTTTCTTCCACATCTCCAGTTAAAGCTTATGCAATCAGAGCTGAATGTTGAAGAGGTCGTCAATGATAGAAGTCTGAAGGTATGCTCACGGTTATTAGTAATATCCTATAATCACAGAAAAATGCTCTGTCATTATCCTACATCGTACTTACTCCTGATTTCCTGTGGTCAGGTTTTCAGTGAAAGGTGCAGAATCCACTACATACCCCCGAAGGTGAAGTGAAGACAAAGGTCCGATGAGAGGAGCTGCTTCACTCGAGAGGTTTGAATCCAGACCGGAGCTGAAACTGTGACCTGCTGCTGAGTCTTGACTGCAGGCTGCAGACCATCCAGACCACTCTGACCTCTTCTCCAACACACTTGTATTCCATTGTGATTATTGTATTGCATTACCACAGCTGTAAAACAGTCATCCGTGAGCTTCTTTAATGAGAAACATTGTACCAAAAAAAGTATTTTCTTTTTTTTTTTTTAAGGAAATGAAATGTTCTCAAGTGTGTTGTCTGTGATTTAAATCATTTGAGTCTTTTGATGAACTTCGTGTTTTCTACATTTGATGCAGTGATACAGTTTTGACTTCTCAGTCTTAAATTCTTGTACGGATTTTAATATTTCAACAAATGTCAAGTGGACTGGCTTAAGATGTTGTACGGACCTTCATGGTTCCCAGATAATGAATCCTAATGACACAATGTGAGCATGTTAGCATTGAGCTCAAAGCCCCACTGTGCCTTAGTACAGCCTCACGGAGCTACTAGCAGGCTGTAGACTCTTAAAGGTGCAGTAGGTAAAACTTATAAAACTAATTTTCTTTCATATTGAAACTGACCCTATGTTCGAGTAGAACTACATGAAGCAGGTAATAAAAAAAGAAATCTGGCACCACCTACAGCCTGTAGTGTGATTTGCAAAAATCCACCGTTCCCTGTTCAGAGGCACCAATCAGGGCCAGAGGGGGTGTCTAACTGCGTGTCACTAGGCTCGTTCGAGATGAGCCAGATCTGCGCAGAATCGATCACTGGCGATCGCCGCCCAATGCATACCGGTTAGATTTGTGTCCGACTTGATCCCGACTTGCTCTGACGTCATCCACACATGGGCAACGATAACCTCACGAGATCAAGGCGGCCGCAGTTCTGAGACGCAGGCAGCGCAGTTACTTTTCACCGACCGCAAGACCCAGGCGGACCCAGGGCATGCTGGGAAACGCCGGCCTCTCAGCTGATCTAACAGCTGATTGGTTCAGAATCGACTCAACATGATTACGTTTTATATAAACTTTTATTGATTTTGAATTGGAGTAATTTTAACTGCTATTTGTCTGATTTAAAGGCTTATTCTGTACAGAACACCTGTTGTGTGGCTGATAGTTACATTTAGAAGTCAGAGAGACTAAATCCGTTCAGATTATGGATCATCTACAGTGTGTTGTTAATTAAAATCATCAACAGATCGCATGTAGAGCATTTTGGGAGCTACTCTGTTATAATAAAAACAACTGGAGACTGTGTACAAGCTGATATATGGGTCTGATAACATTTTATTAAATCGGAATCGGACCACAGTGTTTCTGTGACTTACTGTTCAGCCTGAATGCTGCTGGAGTCGGCTGGGAACTGTCCGACTTGACAGCGGATTTTTGTCACCGTCCCCTGCGGCTCCCGCCTGCTCTCGTCCACTTTACAGGCGAGGCGCAGTTCATCTCGAACGAGCCTAATCACTGCTCATGTGCACGCATTCGTTCTCCATTGTGGGGGGAGGGACTGAGAAGTTGTCGGATCTTCACAGTCCTACCTACAGCACCTTTAATATTGTTAGTCTTCTTTGTTTTGTTTTGTTTTTGGATTCTGTATGTTCCCAACTCGTTGATCTCAGAAGAAAGTATGAAATATACTATCCTCATCTAGAGCACCTATCAGGAAATTGACATTAAGAAATTGTTTCCTGGTTTGTGTAATCTAGTCTCACATTGCCAGACCTTCCTCCACAGTGTAATCAGAACTCACAACATAAGGTTAAAAAGCTAAAGCAAGCAAAATCAATGTTAGATTTATTTTTTTCAAAAGAGAAGCAGAGCAATTTGATATTAGACTGCAGCCTGTAGCCTAAGTATTAACTCTACTGAAAAACTAGTGTTTTTTTTTTTAAAGATTCAGTAATATTTTTAACATTATTACTGATTATATTGTTAAGTGACTGGGGAGACATTGTGAATAAGCTACATTTATTTTACATTTTCCTAAATTCAGCCTGACATATTTGGTATCATTAGAAACTTGGGATGTCCACTAGAAGTTGAAATAAAGATCTGGGTGGGTTCGTTTGAATAATGTTCAACTACACAGCATGAGTTTAGTCCACAAGGCAGTAGGGTTGTACCCCCATGTTATCACACAAATCTGTGTAAAATAATATGTCACAGTGGATCTTCCACACATAACCATCAATAACCTGGAACAATGTCAACAGTGGCCATTTGTTTTTGGAACAAAATTTAACAGTAATCAAAAGACAAAAAATACTCCGAACATGGACGACAGTTGTCTTCTGGGAGGACATTTGGCTTAAAATACAAATTTTAAAACACATTTGACCACCATAGAAAACTTGAAACTCAGGAGCTCTAAATTGGCAAAAAACTATAAGATTATTTAGACATTTCAAATAGGCTACTTCAGACCTGGACGTTTTTGAATTTGATTTTAATTTTGTTTGTTTATTTTATGTTTATCTTTACATGTATTTGATTCTTGTACTGTATTTCTTGACAATATGTCTTGATATAGCAGTGATTACTGTGTAGGCCTACATTGTAATGTGGATTTTTACTGTACTGCTCATCTGTTTACATTAAAGCAATACAAAAATTGAATAAAAATAAATAACTGTCACCTTACTTCCTGCTTTGCTTACGTCATAATTACGGGAGGCCACTAGAGGGTGCCATCACTATACACAGAAATATGAGTCGTAGTTACTGCTTGAACAAACGACTTAAAGGCTAAAGGTCCCATGACATGGTGCTCTTTGGATGCTTTTATATAGGCCTTAGTGGTCCCCTAAATTCAGCCTTGGTGCAGAATTACAGCCAAGAGCCAGTCCCACAATGAGCAAAGTCAAAGTCAAGTTTATTTCATCCATAAAAATGGAAATTACAGTGCTCATACCTGCCTAATACAATACAATAAATACAATATAATACAAATACAATACATAAATACAATACAAAATGTATAAAAATGTACGTTTAAAGTGCTTGTTGTGCTGTCTGATAGTCTAAGCCTTCCTTAATATGTGCCATTTCTGTGTCTGTAGCTATTGAGGAGGAGAGGGGGGGGGGCAAAGTGGAGGGTGGGGGTGTGGCCTTGACCAACTGCCACTTTGCTCGTTTGAAAGCCATGATGTCTCTCTCTCATGGGTGGGCCAAATTCTCTGGGCGGGCAATGCAGAGAAAGGGGAGGTAAAGATTCCAGATCGGCCCATCTGAGCTTTAATTTTCTCAAAGGCAGAGCAGGATACCCAGGGCTCAGTTTACACCTGTCACCATTTCTAGCCACTGGGGGACCATAGGCAGGCTGGGGGAACTCACATTAATGTTAAAAAAAAAACTCATAAAGTGAAATGTTCATGCCATGGGACCTTTAACACTAGAACGGCCATGACGGTCATTTTGACCGTTTTGAAATGTATATGTGTAGGCCTAATAACTTTGCTGAATAAAGAAATACAATCCTGCTGCTGCCTGACTTTTCCTAAAAGAGTCTGTATTTTAATTTAAAATTGTTTTTATATACATTACACAAAAGGCATAGAAAATATAATCACTTTTACCTATTTCAGCCAGAGACGGTCATATTGACCGCTCTGATTTTCGCGGTATTGTTTTTAATCTGCGCGGTTGAAGATGCATCTTGGTTGCTTAGTAGCCTAACTACCATAGTCTCTGTCAGATAAACATAACTAGCGATCTCAAGTAAAAAGTGTGGGCATCACTGATGGGCCGAAGACAAAGCCAGAGTCGGTAACGTGGGCTATACGGCGAGGATGGACTCAGTTCTGAATCGGAATGCAAACACCAGGCGATCGCTCTGTGAAAGGCGCAGTACACGTAGCTAGATGGCTGTTTACATGTTCATATAACTTTATACATCCTCGAACTGGCTGGAATCATTGTACACATCCTTTCCAAGGAGTGCACCAGCAGTAAAATTGTCCGGAGGAAGTTCATGCAGCAACTGGCAGAGGAGCTGGGAGCGGAGTTTATGGAGGAAAAAAAGGCAGCGGCGCACGGTCTGAACAGCGCTGCGCACCGCAGCAGACACAAAAACGGAGGCAGTGCCAGGTTAGGATAGCTAAATGTTCAAATAAGATACTTTTAATTGTTATCTGGCTGTTATGAGTTAAGTTGAATGAATTTCCACACCATATTTTTCTGGATATGAATGTATGAAATAATTACGGTTTACTATGCCATGATATTAATTATTGAAACACTTATTACTACTCAAATGTATAATTAAACTCGTTAAAATGTATATTTCGGTATTATTACGTTTTTCTAAAGATATCCTAACACAATACACAATACAATATCGCAATTAGGTAGGCTATTTATCATGAGAGATTATAGTTTGGAATCTGGCGGTCAAATTGACGGCTCACGGCAGTTCTAGTTATGGAATTCCGGCACTTCTAGTGTTAAGGGGGTTCAGTCTCATGAAATGTAGGTATTGTATCCTCCTCAACTTGAAATCTGAGCTGTGCTACCTTTTTACCTTTTTGGAATGTTCCCACACAATGAATAGACTTGTTTGTGTCTTCATTGGGTCTGTGGAAAAATGTCTTTGCCTAACCCTTTTTCTGTACACTGCCTGCCAGTTAAAACCACCCTGGCCTGCAGCTATTTCACAAATTCCCACAGAAAGAAAAACAAGTTGTTATCCTGGTTCAATATATAAAACAAATCAAGTCAAGTCAACCTTACTGTCAATTCTGCAATATGTGCCAGACATACAGCGCCATTGAAAATACGTTTCCCTCCGACCCACGGTGCAATAAGGACACGTACAACAAGTATAATATAAAAGATAAGAAATATATACAAATAAAGATTATTTAAAAAGATAATATGTACAAATAAGATAAAGAAAGATAAGTGATTTATACAATACATTCTAAATAGTGCAATTGTAAGGCAAACTAAAACTAAAGATGAAGATATTTGACAATTATGATACAAGATTTGTTGACAGTGTTTTACATTTGGTAACTCACATTTCTCCACCATCTTAAATGTAGGCTACTGAAGCAACCAAAACACATTGCCTCAGATTTCAGAATCAACTCAACAACACTGACTGGGCTGTATGTATTTTGTTGGGTAGTATTCTCTCTCTCTCTCTCTCTCTCTCTCTCTCTCTCTCTTTCTCTATGAAATATATTTTCCTCCGAGTCCTCCAGTGAACCTGTCAAGTAACTGACAGTAAAAAAAGATTTTCTGGTCTGTAACCATTCCAGCCAAGACAGCATCTATTTGAGAAATCTGGCTTCACAAAATAAAAGCAAAAGCTGCATATAAGAACCACAAGAAATATAGATTTTTGAAAGACTTTTATTTCTTTAAGAGGTAGTGCTTTCAACTTGCTGCTTCTAAAACACCAAATATCTTTATCTTTATTTGTCCATACAGAATGAAGAAGCAGAGCATTTTATAATGAGACTGCAGCCTGTAAGTATTTCACTGTTGAAACTGATTGTGTGATCAGACTAGGATGTCGTCTTTGGTTCTGTTCTCCTGTTGACCGAGCAGCTCAATCTCTTCTTTGCCATTGCGAAGTGTCTGTGAGACCATCAGATGGATGTAGTGTTCTCCTCCAGTGTGTACCTGTAGGAAAAAGAGAGGTAATGTGGACATCTGAAAAACATCCATCTTGAGCTTGTGTTGCTGAACAGTGTCTTCTACCATCAGTGATCTGTTTAATAGACGTTTTTCACAGCAGACATTTTGACTTGTCATAGTAGGAAAAGCACACCTGAAATTGATTACCTTAATGATGGCTCAATTCCATCAAGTGTCCCAGTAACCTGTTTCAGTCAGCATGCACAATACCAGGGCCTCTCCTAAGTGGAATGCAGCCATCATTAAAGTGATGGTTCGGAGTAATTCACCCTAGGGTCCTTTGCACCATGACCTCGAGCCAAACACCCCCCCAGAAGCTTTTTTCACCTGGGTCTAACATTGGGAGAGTTAGCGTAGAGTAGCGTTATCAGCTGAATAGCTTAGCGCAGGGGCTAATGGACCCACGTTTGTATCTTGTAAGTTACCCCACTAATAATGCCCGAAATGATACCAAACGTCTACAGTAGTACAAATAGGTTATGCTCTCATAAAACGATGGATTGGAAAGTTTGTAAGTACACCAGAAGTTTATGAACACTTGCCTGCTCTCTTCAGCTCTCTGTTGCTGCTGCTGCTACCTGCAGTTAGACGAGTGCTTAGGGCCGTCTACAAATTACTACACCGAAAAGAGTTACAACAAAAATATTTATTAATTCAATGATTAAATAACTTAATGTCTCCAAACTTACCTCAATTATTACTTGTCTCCTGCTAGTTATACTACAGCACTTACTTAAAAAAAAAAAGTTAAATTAATAAATATTTTTGTTGCATCTCTTTTCGGTGTTGTAATTTGTAGACGGCCCTAAGCACTCGTCTTACAGCAGCAACAACAACAGCAGAGAGCAGAAGCCAGCAGGCAAGTGTTATTTACATAAACTTCTGGTGTACTTACAAACTTTCCAATCCATTGTTTTATGAGAGCATAACCTATTTGTACTACTTGTAGACGTTTGGTATCATTTCAGGCATTATTAGTGGGGTAATTTACGAGATAAGAAAGTGGTCCATTGGCCCCCTGCGTTAAACTATTCAGCTGATAACGCTACTCTATAAACTTTCCCAATGTTAGACCCAGGTGAAAAAAGCTTTCAAAGGACTGGATAATGAATTAGAATACTCAAACTCATCACTTTAAGGTTTTGAATACACCTGTGCTTTTTCTACTATGACATGTCAACATGTCTGAAAAAGGTATATTGTATAAAACAGTAGAGCAGATGAAAGTGTGATTGGTACAAACCTGAGACTTCACTGAATCACCTCAACTGACTAAAACGGTTCGTCACAATGTAAGGTCATGTTTTTTCAAATATGTCAGCACAGTTTTAAAACGTAATTTACAAGTTATTACAATACAATCATGAAAATATGTTATTGTATCTGAACTTTTGCTGAATACAAAAATTCATGTGACTTTGAAAATACGGATGGATGTCACAGTTAACTCAACCTGTATATTGGCCTATACAAAGACAGACATCTGATGCTTTCAAACTTCCTTTTCACCAACCACAATGTTTTACCTTGATACGGAGTTTAGGTGGATTCGTAGACTGAGATGTGTAATTAACTGCTGTGAATTTCACATATTTCTTCTTCGTCTTTACTTCCACTTGGCCCTTCACCTGTGTAAATAAAATATGATGTAAATGCATTCAAGTGAGTTGTGTTTGTGGAGGTTTTGAAGAATGTAGGTAGATTGAAGCTCACCTGATCACAAATCTTCTGAATTTCCTTAGTGGCAGCCATTACCTTACTCTGTCCTCCAGGCATGCTAAACTCTGGGCGTTCAGGCGCTTTAGGAAGTTTGGTTGCCATTGTCACAAGGTCCGTTGAAGTTAACAGAGAAGTCAACAGTCTGCTTTTTACGTGTCTTGTGTGTTTGATTTTCAGCTGGTTATTAAATGTATTTATACTGTGTAACTACCTCTGGATGCAGACTGGAAGGTGGCTCTACTGCATGATGTTTTGGGTGGAGCTAAAGTACAGGTGGGGTTAGTGTTGTTCATTCTTCATGAATTACTCCGTAATTCAAGCTTTCTCTGTGGCACTTCCCAAAAACTGTACATCCAAACCTTTTGGAGCAGACAAGAACAATAATACAAATGTATTTAAAGGTTATTAAAGTAGCATGTTTGGTTTGGACTACTCTAAGAGAAACTATTGAACAGTTAAAACTCAACAAGTCAGAGTTTAATGGTAATAAATATTGATAGTCTAAAGTCTAAAAATAAGAAGATTTTCCTGTTGGCTTACAATGCTCCTTAACCCCGATTCTGCACCTATCGTACAGTGTTTATCACTTATTTCTTGTTTATTAGTTTTTTAGATATGATTTGCATAAAGGGACGGTGTAATCTTAAGATCATAAATCACTCAAGAACCTGGAGCGATGGCAACAGCTGCCATTAAGTCTAGACTTGTTTGCGTGTCTTATTACTTCCAAATGTCTTAGTCCAACGCCTTTTTCTTCACTTTTCTTCTCTGCCAGCTGAAACGCCCTCACATGCAGCTATTTCACAAATCAAACTCCTCCGAAAGAAAAGCAACAACAATGACAATTGATAACTCACTATTCTCTATACTGAGTTCACTTTTTCAAAACTGTTCAGACATCTCTCTTAAACGATATTCAGCTCAGCACAGCAGTTAATCTAACATCTAAAATGTAGGCTACTGGAGAGACCAGAACACTGATACAGATCTCAGAATCAACTCTGGTATCTGAACACAGACGACATTTGTCTCCCAACAGTAACCCTTTGCCCCTCATTACATAATGACCATAAAAACAATGACAACAGGTTGCATTACAATAGCCTATCACTGATGTCTTTAAAGTATCTTTTATTTATTTATTTAGCTTGAACCAAGAATTAAAGGGTAATATTATGTATATATATATACACACACATTAGGAATACTGTTCAATCAAAGCTTGGGATTATTTTGATGCCAAATATACCAGCAGTTACTTTCCAAGTAATACATTGGTTTTATAAACGTACAAACATGTTCTCCTATCCAAGTGTGATGGCCATTTGCTACCTCTAAAATAAACACGTAGCTATAATGTTGCATGTTATTAAAAATCCACCTCATGTATGGGCCAGGACAAAAACTAAGCAGTCCTTAACAACAGACAGCACTCATACTCCATCTAGTGCTCAGAGGTAGGCCTATAAATCCATACAAATAATCAAAAAACAACGGGGCTCAGCCCAGTTAGCTGACACCTGGGGGAAATGTTTTAGAACATCAAATAAATTTGACAACAGTGTCATCTAGTGACAATTTGTAGTATAGAAATAGAAGACCTGAAAAAAACTAGTGAACAAAACGTAAATCAAAGCCTACGCCAAACTTCAGATGACTAGTGTAATTTCTGTTCTAACACGTGAGGGGGCCAAATGTTATTCAAACCTTTTGAAGCATATAAGACGAAAAAATATATAATGTAAAATATTCAAGTAGCATATTTCAATGGAAAAAAATTATATTGCTTGTATTAACCAGTGCACACTGTATCCAATGTTCACTTGCAATAAATAAAATCCCATAATTATTAAAAAAAAATACTTTCCAAATACCACAAGGCTGTAATATGTGAGCCGTCTGCTGGAAGGCTCACTGAAAGACACTCCTCGTCAGGCTCAGGTTTCCCAAATCACAAAACAAAACTTGTTGTGTCATATTTATTTTACTATAATTTACAGAAATGTACAGTGTCCCAGTTACTCAGGATCCACCAAACTCACTGTGGACAGATTTCATTGGGACTAATTCCTCAGAAGAAAGTATGAAAACGGTTTGCAGCCAAAGCAAGCAATTGATTTACCTTTTTAATTCCAGTTTATAGTTTACTATAGTTCATAGTTTATAATATGTTCCTTCTACAAGGCACCCGCCAAGGAAGTGAAAGTAAGAAGATGTTGCCTGATTTGTGTAATCAGAACTCAAAACATGAGGAAGTTTTATTTATTTTTTTCATCCCAGTGAAGTTAGGAATATCCGTGTTAAGCTTTGTGCAAACTGAAGGGATTTATTTACCTTTTGTAATTTATTTGTAACCATTCCATCCAGATAGACATCCGCCTACTCTGTTCAGCTTTGGCTGCTGCAGCAGCACCTCTTCCCTGATATTTGGAGAGACTCTGGACTATATTATTATACAGATATTATACGTAAAAAAAAATAACAAACTGACTTTTGAGTAGTATTAATAGATGATCTGATAAATTATTAATAAGATTGGGTTCACCGCGATACAAGATGAAAATACAGCATACAACATGCTTCAGTAAGCTTTCTTTCTTTCTTTCTTTTTTTCTTTCTTTCTTTGCATAGAGTAATCCACAGTGCACAAAATTAAACTAAAGTCATTCCAGAAAATACTTGTATGGGATAGCTACAGATAAAGGACCGTGAGTCATCTCTCTCTTTTGCGTTCCACCACAAGTTCTCATCCACATCACACGCGATGTCCTGTCTTGCAAAACACCTGGTAATAATCTTTTTGCATGGGTCTTAAGATCTTGTACAGATTTAAATATCTGAAATGTCTTAAAGGTCCAATGTATAGGAATTTATCCCATCTAGCGTTGAGATCATATATCGCAATCAACTCTCTCGCACTATGCAGTTCAAAGTACGTATTACAGCTACGGTAGCCTTCAGTATGTCCTGTATGTCCCTTAGATGGCGCATGAATATGGAGCGTCTACCCAAGTTCATGCGAATGGAAATGTAAAATTTCAAGCCAAAATGAATACTTGGAATTGATGGTGGTGGTAAATATTCATGAAAAAAGACAAGTTTGTGAACGGGCAACACAGATTTTGATAATGAACAACTAAACACGTTACACACTGGACATTTAACAACTGTCATGTGAATCCTAATGATGTGAGCAGGTTAGCATAGAGCTCAAAGCACCACTGTGTAACAGTACAGCCTCATAGAGCTGCTAGCAGGCTGTAGACTCTTAACATGGTTAGTATTCTTTGTCTTTTCTTCATTCAGGAAAATTGGCAGACAGTACTTAATGTCAGTGTATTTCCTTGTTTGGTTACATTCTGTACGCTCCTCACTCAGTAATCTCAGAAGAAAGTATAAAATACATTTTCCTCCTCGAGAGCACCCGTCCACTAACTGACTACAAAAGTGTTTCCCGGTAATCAGTAGGTTAAAAAATGCCTATTAAGGTATGTGTTAACTTAAGCGATGGATTCACCTTTTTTAATTTATTTATTATCATTTTTTGCAGCCAAGGCGACTTCTATTTTAGTAATCAGACTTAACAAAAGACAAAATGATGCATATAAGAACCACAAGAGATATAGAGATTGTTTTAATGCTTCAATCTTTATTGTTTCTTTAGTATCATGTAATGCATTCCACCAAATATCTTTATCTGTAAGAGTTAATACATTCAAAATCAATGTCAAATCATTTCAGAATAAAGAAGCCAAGCATTTTAATATGAGACTGCAGCCTGTAAGTATTTCACTGTTGAAACAGGTTGTTTAATCAGTTTGTAAAATGTACGAGGGGGTCATCTTTGGTTTTGTGCTGCTCTACACCTTATAGAAAAACTTTTGGGCTCGGCACGTCTCTGACAAGAAATATTATTTGGTGGACCTTCAGATGAATGTAGTCCGTTCCTCCAACATGAACCTGCAGAAAAAAAATGGAAAATTTGACATATTATTGCACAAAATATTTTCATCTTGATCTTGTTGTTTTTGAACAGTGAGGATCTTCTACCATCAGGGATGTGTTTAACTGGTCTTTACTGTCCTGCCATGAATTTGCCATGACATTTGATTCAACTGAATGTCACAATTAATTCAACCTGTAAAGACACATCTATTTACGATATTATTTACCTTGATGAGAAATGTTTCTCCATTCTCAAGCTGATTCCTGTATTCGATTACTCTGTATTCCACATAGTTCTTGCCTGTCTTTTCCTCCACTTGGTGCTTCACCTGTGTATGATGAAAGTATGATGTAAATCCAGACTGAAATGCAAACCAGAGAGTTGTGTGTGTAGAGGTTGTGAAGAATAAAGGTAGCTTGAGACTCACCTGATCACAAATCTTCTGAGTTTCCTCAGTTGCATCCTGCGCCTCAGACCATCCTCCAAGCTCTATGCTAGTCATTGTTGAAGTTAACAGAGAAGTCAACAGTCTGCTTTTACGTGTCTTGAGTGTTTAATTTTCAGCTGGTTATTAAATGTATTTATATTGTGTAACTACCTCTGGATGCAGACTGGAAGGTGGCTCTACTGCATGATGTTTTGGGTGGAGCTATTACATGTGTGGTTAGTGTTGTTCATTCTTCATGAATTACTCCCCAATTCAAGCTTTCTCTGTGGCATGTCCCAAAAACAGTATGTTTCAAATTGTGTAATTCTGAATGTCTGGTGCAACAGGCAGCTGTTCTCAGCAACAACAAAAAATGAGTTTATTGGAGAATAATGGACTTATAACATTCCGTTGTGTGGCCAGAAATATGACTCCAAATGAATGCTAATGTTGCTTCCTGTATGCTGGATGTTTAAATAGGCAACTGTTTACTAATTAGCCATAATAAATATTATAAGTAAGTAAATAATACTAATATAAGGTGATGAATATCTGATACTAATAATTGACATAGTTGCACTGTTAAACTGTTTTTGATTGTTTTCTGACTTGTAGGTTGTCAGCTGCTGTTTTTCCTTTTGGTTTAGTTTTTAGAACTTGTCATTTCAGTACAGCTTGCTACAGTGCCACCAGGTGGCACCCTCCCTGTTTGGTCCACCTGTATTTTAGATTTAACCAAATTGTTTATGGTTATTTCTTTAATTTGTTTATTTTTCAGTGGAGCTAGTAGCCAGCTTGTGGTGGAGACTATGTGCGCTAGTGTGGTTCCCTTCAGTTTGTAGTGATATCACTGGAACGCGATTTGCAGTGATTGCAGTGAGCATGTGTGGTGGGTAAGTTGATGCACCCCTGAAACACACCCTGAGTTAGATTGTCTCTCCACAGCTGGCCTCTGCTCACTTACCCTATTCATTTGGCAAAAATACAATAAATAAAGGTACATTCAAAAATGTACCTTAATTGTTTGAATTGTAATAAACCATATCTACACTTTCTACGGTGGCCGGGAAGTGCAATGCAACATTACAAAGAATGAAACACTTTTACATTTTGGAAAACAAATTTACATTTTGGAAAACAAAATAACATTTTAGAAAACAAATTTACATTTTGGAAAACAAAATAACATTTTAGAAAACAAATTTACATTTTAGAAAACAAATTTACATTTTGGAAAACAAAATAACATTTTAGAAAACAAATTTACATTTTGGAAAACAAAATAACATTTTCGAAAACAAATTTACATTTTGGAAAACAAAATAACATTTTCGAAAACAAATTTACATTTTAGAAAACAAATTTACATTTTCGAAAACAAATTAACAAGATGCAAAACACTTTTACCAGTCCCGAAACAAATTTACAAATGACAGATTCTTCACGGAAAGGGAATGTACCACATACCGGAAGTGATGAGGTTTTGTATACATGTCGCCTTGACTACGGCAGTTATGGATCGAATGCGTCAATAGAGCCGCCATCTTGGAACAGGGGAGGCACTGCCTTGTATACTGTCTATGGGCCGTCCTTAATGCATCAGCGTCAATGTAGGCAAAGGTCTAACGGAAATAAAATCACTATAAATCGTCAAAATCTCATGCGATGTTCTAGTTTTTTTAAACAAAAAGACAAAGAGACTAATTAATGTGTTAATACAAAGAATATTTATTATAATCAGTTCACAGATATGAGTACAAACGGAAACTTCACCCTTCTGAACTAAGAGGTTCTGCTTCAAAGTGAAGTTTAAACAGACTGAAATGTCCAGGCTCACTCCCCCACTAATGATTCATTTATTTCTGCATGTATTTATTTATTTAACGAGACTTTAAATTCGTGTTTCGTCGGTCCACAGTCCGAGTCCCGCCAGACTCCCTTTAGGAAACCTGTGATTTAAACTTCAGCAGGCTGTGACAGTCCGCTCCGTTTAGTCCTGGATCTGATTCTCCCGGGCTCCTTCCTTCCTCCAGCGGGCCCAGCAATACGGCCTGGGTCTCCAGCTGCGTGGTGTCGGTTTTGGCTCCCAGGAATGGGCAGTGAGCTCCAGGTCCTGCAGCTGCAGACGGACTCAGCTGCCCCCTGCTGTAGCTTCGATCCGGCCGCGGCTGTCGATACGTTCCCCGTTTTTCCAATGTTTCCGTCAGGTCCGCGTCATATAAAAACTCCAAACACCGACCACACGTAAAGTCACCATAAACTTCATTCACGCCATATACTCACTCACAACAACACAAATTGACTGCGCTCACCAACAACACCTCATCACTTCCGGTATGTGGTACATTCCCTTTCCGTGAAGAATCTGTCATTTGTAAATTTGTTTCGGGACTGGTAAAAGTGTTTTGCATCTTGTTAATTTGTTTTCTAAAATGTAAATTTGTTTTCGAAAATGTAAATTTGTTTTCGAAAATGTTATTTTGTTTTCCAAAATGTAAATTTGTTTTCTAAAACGTAAATTTGTTTTCGAAAATGTTATTTTGTTTTCCAAAATGTAAATTTGTTTTCTAAAATGTTATTTTGTTTTCCAAAATGTAAATTTGTTTTCTAAAATGTTATTTTGTTTTCCAAAATGTAAATTTGTTTTCCAAAATGTAAATTTGTTTTCCAAAATGTAAATTTGTTTTCCAAAATGTAAATTTGTCTCGAGCTTTGTAAAAGTGTTTCATTCTTTGTAATGTTGCATTGCACTTCCCGGCCACCGTAACTTTCTACCTAAATTTGACATCGTACACAGCAAAATCAGCATTGTTAATTCAACACAAATACAGTTATATTGGTCCACTCTATTTTGAGTTAAAACTACTTTTAAAAGGGTTAAATGCTCAACACTAAGAGTTGCAGCAACTCTGTCAATAGTTGAAATGTAACACCAGTCAACACAGGCCAGTGTTGAATTTACACAACACTAGTGTGCAGTGTCAAAATTTAAAACTATTTGTATATTCTGTTTTAACACTGACTAGAGTTGCTGCTATGTAACACTATAGAAGATTTAAAATGAAACTCTGTATTTTACTCTTGTAGAGTTGATTTATATTTTTAAAAAAAACACTGTAGGGAGTTATAATCCCTAATGCTATAGATGGTACAATTTTACTTTTGAATTCAGTATATTCCTAGTACTTAACTATTACAAAGAAGAAAAACATCAGTACAAAAGTTTGTTTAAATAAAACTTGTATTTTCAAGCCCTCCACAAACATAGCATTTGCTTAACAATAACATTTCTTAATTGGCAGCATCAATAGCACAGGTCACACAAAACAATAGTACGGGTCACACAACATGGCAATGTGGCACAATGTATATTTTCATCCATCTCATTAGAGAACGGTTTATCATAGGGTCTATAATAAATCAACTCATCAATAGAAATAACAAACAAGACCTGAAAAAGTATGGATTTGATGAAATACTGAAGCCTCTCGTTGATGTTAAAGCGTAACTCTTGGCAAAATGCAACCTAGGGTCTTTTTGTGACTGTACCAGAGTCAAGCTTTCATTTAAAAGCATATTTAGGACGGAAGCGCCACTTTTAAGATTTACTGTATTTTCGTTTTTTGGTCAAATAGCCTTTTTGAATGGGAGTGATAGGGACACTTTTATGCTAGCCTCAAAATACCCATTTTTAAAACGCTAAGAAGGCTCGACACAACATGAAAACTTGAAGTATCACCAGGGGCTCTACACCTTAACAAAAGCATTGACAACATTGTGTACCCAGAGTTTACTAAAAGGTTTTGAACAACTCGTAGCTCTAGTTGTTTCCGGCCGCAGCCACCTTGGCAGTCAAAACGAGTCGATATGCGAATGAACGGACTCCATAGGAGGAAATGTCCTTCTTATATGAGGCTCCTTTTTCAACTACAAGGTCAATATTGTTTTTCACTAACAACAAAACAATGAATTATCCGTGCATTTATATGGAACTGAGCTTTAGGAGCTTTCCGTCTTTACTTTCCTCCCTGTTACGTTTCATTCGGAAATCGACTGTTTTTGACTGATAAAATGTCTGTGGCTGGAAACAACAAGAGCTATGGTGAGTTGTTCAAAACCTTTCTTTTTACTAAACTCTGGGTACACAATGTTGTCAATGCTTTCGTTAAGGTGTAGAGCCTCTGGTGATACTTCGAGCAAAGTTTAATGTTGTGTCTAGCCTTCTTAGTGTTTTAAAAATGGCTATTTTGAGTCTAGCATAAAAGTGCCCCTAGCACTCCCATTCAAAAGGCCATTTGACCGAAAATACGGTAAATCTTAAAAGTGGTGCTTCCGTCCTAAATATGCTTTTAAACGAAAGTTTGACTCAGGTACATTCACAAAAAGACCCTAGGTTGCATTTTGGCAAGAGTTACGCTTTAAACTAGAAAATGAAGGAATAGAAGTGCCTTTCTCTGGCTCACCATTGCTAGGGTCTGTTATTCAAGTAACTGGTGATAACCTTGGTTTATACGGGCTGTTTGGTTATGTTGAGTCTTTTGCTGCAACATATTGTTGTAGATTTTGTTTAACCACTAAGGAAATGTTTCAATGTGTCTTCACTGAAGATCACCCTGGCTTGATTTTTCATACAAAAGAAATCCATGCAGAACATTGTTCAGCTCTATACGAAAATCCTATGTTGATGACATTTGGTGTCAAGACATGCTTGCTCAATACATTGCGTTTTTTTCACACCTCTGACAACTATGGAGTTGACATCACGCACGACATGCTTAAAGGTGTAGTGCAGTACAAACTGAAACTTGTCTTTCAATACCTTGTCGAGGATAAACTTATCTTTGGAATCATTGTCAGAGTTTTAACTATGGTTATACTGAGAAGAAACAGGCCACGTGGGTTGAAAATGAGGGCATGGTGCCTTGTGCGAAATGCTCTTCATTTTTGGTGATCTAGTTGAAAGAACTAAGTTATTGGAACCTGCTCCTCCTCTTGCTTCAAATCGTGAATAAAGTGTTTTCACCTATATAGTTGTTACTAATGGTATGACATCATCTGAAGCATTTTATTAATTAATGATCACAAGCTATTCAAATCTTTGTTTCCTGAGAAAAGACTTATTCCAAAGCATAATTTTATGATCCTTTACCCAAGTTGTATTTGTAAAATAGGCCCACTTCTTCATATATGGTGCATGAGGTTTGAGGCCAAACAATTATTATTATTTTTTTTTTTAAAGATCTGTCAAGAATTTCAAAAATATAACAAGCATTGGTCAAACAGCACCAGAGACAGCTAGCTTATCACTGGGAGAATTTAAATTTTCAGAGGTTTGAGTTTGGTCCAGTGAGGAAGGAAGTGATTGATAGCTTGGAGGGTGGTGAGGCTTTAATTGCAACGTTAGTTTTTCACGATCGCTATGGCAATTTTTTTCAATACTTTTAACAACTTTCCTAAACTCTTAACGCACCAACACATCTACAATACACAATTGGCAAAACAGTTAATTTCATGCTCAAAATCACACATTGTAAACTAAACTCCAACATTTTCTAAATACAATAATACACTAACACAATACACTGTACCAAAACAATGCAAACATCAAATAATTCTTCCAAAACACTAACATGTTCTCTTCCAACAGGAACATTTAGTCAATCATAGCACAATGTCATAAAAAACACTAACAGAAACTGCATTATTTTATATCTGTTTGTTATGGTTCGTGAGCCAGGTTGGCCCAGTTTGTTTTTGTTGCCGTTTGTGGAGTCTGAGCTGTCTTCAGAGACTGCGTTTTTTTACAGTGTGGTCAGGGGACAGGCAGCTAGCAGATAGTGAGGAGCTGTTTGCTGTATGTGACGAAAAATGTTGTAGCCGTGCAACCATCCACACATTTTCAGTATGTTTATGCTTGTGTAACTGAAAGTGTAAACCTTAAATACACATTGTTCACTTTAAAAATAAATTAAACCATATGCATTTCTTACCAAGCCAGGTGTATCGAGAAAACGTGGAAAAACATCCAGGACTGTTGAGGAATTTGCTGGTTTTGAACCAGTGTCTGACGGTATTGAAATGTTGCCCTCATTTCTCTTTGACAACCAATTCAATATGGAGATAGCCTCGTAGCATTCCTCGCCAAACAGTTGCTTGTCAGTTAGGAGAAAATCCCTTTTGCTCTTTGGACCATCTTGATAGGTAGTGGTGGTTGAGCATCTCCGGGACTGAACTGCAGTGTTGCACTGGACTGTCTTTATCCTCCAGGCCAAATAACCAGATCCACTGCCAGCATCATAGAAGTGCTCGTGTAAAATTCGAGAAGAAAGAACAAAACTAAACATAACTGATGGGACACAGCAATACAAGGCAAATTCAGAATAACCTCCCTGCATAAATTGTAGTATAAGCCATACATTTACAAACTTAGATATCCATTTTTTGAGTAAGGATCACTGAGGTTAGGAAATAGGGATGATGCCAAGAGCGTATTTTGTTCGCACATAGGTTGGTTGGATCCTCCTTTTAAAAGTAGAAAAATATAAGCTTTAAAATTGTATACAAGTATAGAAATAAGCTTTTGTGTCAAATAATCAAAACATCTTACATGTCAAACTAAAATAAGAATTATTATTATTAATAAAGCAAAAAAAAAAGACAGTCATCTCTAAAGTAAACCTTATTAATGCAAACAAATGATTTGTATTATCATGATAACTATTAGTCTTTGTTTACAATTCCCTTTGCTTCTTTCGCACTGATCATACATTTTCAGGGATGTGTTCCCATTGGCTAATTAATTTGTATAACTTAATTGCTTTAATAGTTTTGCTCCAGAGATTACTTTTTTGCTCCGGTACCAAGTTTTGTTTAATTATTCTGACACAAATTTGTTTCCATAATCCCCTTTTTAATGAGCAATAGGAGACCACAATAATTAAATAGTTTTTAATAATGGAACAGGGTTCTGTAACAAATGCACGTTGTTGATTTAAGATGGGCAGGGTTTCCCGCAGAAAATGTGTTAGTTAAGGTGGTAGGGTTTCCCTTTATAATTTATTTAAATGTGAATAAACGACTGTAACACCCACCGCCAGCAAATGCTCTTTCCGTTGTGATTGGTGGTATCTTGACAACTCGCCGTTACCTTGTTTCCTACAGACTGTGTTGAATCATTTACTTTCTCAACAAAGTTACTGCTCCATAATCCAGTTTTACAAGTTTAAAATAAACATAATGTTGCATTTTTTTAATCAGCAATCTCTGACAACTAGTACTCAGAGGTAAATAAACTCAGCAAAAAAGAAACGTCCCTCTTTCAGGACATATTTGAAAGTGCTCATATTATGCTTTTTGGCTTTTTCCCCTTTCCTTTATTGTGTCATATATCTTTTTTGTGCACGTTATAGGTTTACAAAGTGAAAAATCCCAAAGTCCACCCCAAACCATCTCCAACAGAAAACACTGTTCACAAACTGCTCCAAACAGCTCTATTGTAGTCCAGCCTTTACTTACATGACGAACGTGCGGCACTTTAACATATGTTATAATGCTCGCCTAGCTGCTAGAATGACACCCCCTCATACTCTGCTTCTGACTGGCTGGATGTCCTTACCTAGCTACTGCACATATGAGTTTCCCAACAAAGATGGAACAGAAGTGAGATGCCTCACTCTGTAGCTAAAACAGAGAGCTCAACACACAGGGTGAAAAGAGGAGCTGCAGCAATGTGCAGTACAACAAAAATATGTTTTTCTTTTTTTTTATTAAACCATGTAAACCTTTTCTGATATAACCTCTAAATACAATTTATGAACCTGAAAATGAGTATAATATGAGCACTTAATATGTATATCATAATTTTTTCGAAATCAAAATAACTAAGGATTTTTGTTGAAGCGTTTAAACAAAGTTCTCCATGCTTGATCAGTGAACCAACAATAAACATGTTCCTGTGAATGGTCGATAAGACAAGAACAGCTTACAGGCAGTAGGCGGTCAGTTACCAAAAATTAGGAAAGTAAAGACCTTTTTTTACTGACTCTGAAAAACACCACCTACCACATGGGTGCTGTCCATTAGGAGGAGATGCACTGCAGTACTTAATGCAGTTGGCCACACCAGATACTGAGTGTTACTTTTGATTTTGACCTCATGTTCACACAAATACAGTATTTACATGTGGTGTTTGCGTTCAATATAGTTTTGAGTTTACATGAAAATAAATGAAGGAAAGAAACTGCTCCTCCTAACTTGAAAATTATCACATTAAGTATTACAAGTAATCCTGTGGAAGTTGTCTTCCATCTATGAATACCTTAAATAGCCTACATCTGTATCATGTTTAAGCAATCGCCCGACCCAAGCCAGACCAAATCCTACACGCCACAGTTAGAAATCTTGAAACTGTTGACTGTACCACAAACCACACTTGTTACTTCAAATCACTGCAGCTGTGCTCAGCTAAATTTGTGTCTGCCTATTTGTTACTCCCTGGACTTCACACGTGAGTCACATCCCTGTTCATCTTGTGACTACTGTTCCTTTTTTCTTAATCACATCCTACATGATTTTTGTTACCATTAACAAATGAAATATAATGCCACTGAGTCCATAATTGAATTTTGCCTTAATTGTGAATGTGCAGGGATTAAAGTGGTCTCCTTGGATTAAGTTCCTTGTGGAAAGTGTTGAATTCATGCCACTTCCAGTTTAAAAAGAGAAAAAAGTGAAATAAGTCAAATCTGATTGAGTCTTGCTGAAAGCTTGTGTGGCTGTAAAAATCCTTAGATTGTAAATCATGTCACAAAGTTGTTTTAAAAGCATGACTGCACATTGCTTGAAATCTCAGGATAGAGGAAGTTTCTGTTGGAACCTACAAGATTTGAAGTAGATTTATTGACAAAAAGTCATGAGTCAAAGGTTCAGATTTTAAGTGTTTCTCGCAGACTATGGCGTGGCTGTTTGTTTTCTAAGCCTTGTAATAGTGTCAATTTCTTGAATTAGTCTACACAAAAATTGAATGCCTGGTCTGGCATCTGCCTCCTCAGTCATTTGAAGATAGTCCTGTTCCTGCTTGTTGTAGGAATGTTTTAGTGATTTTTAGTGAGTGTTGAGGAATTTCAGAGCAAATAATACAGAATCTAAGTGAAACTCAGATGATACTGGCAGTAAACGCCAGTGAAAATACAACACTACTTTAACCTAGAAATCAAAAGCATCAGGACTTAAATTTATTACCAAGTGACAAATTACAGAGTTAGTCAGTTAACATAAGTTAGTAACTTACTCTCAAAATGTTGGGTCAGTCGGACAAAAGAAAATGGTATTTATTCAAATCTGATGTGACAGACCCTTAACTGTGTAAAGGACTATAAGACTTGATGGGCAAATGTGGCCAATACATGCTGCTGCAAGATGCGACTTAAAAAAACTTACAATGTCAAGCAAATCAATTCTAATAACAGAAATAAGTCACAGACACTGTAAGATAGGCACAGAATCTTTCTATGCGGTTATAGGACATTGTGAGCAAACAAGAAAATCAATTCTGCCTTATGTTTTTGACTTCTATCAATATTTATCACCTTTAAACTCTGACTTGTTGAGCTTTAATCAGATTATTAGGATTCAGTTAATTTAATTCAAATATCCATTGAGGAATATTTTCATTTTTACGTATAAACGTTCACCGGAAAATGGAGAAACAAAGTCACAGGCGGTTTAGTCAGCTTGTTCAACAGTTACATTTATGTGAGAGCATCAGAGTGCAGAATATAAATGTGATTCTAGTTATGTTTCAACCTTTGGGTTGAGTACCGGTGCTGCATACCAAGTAATTACAGACTTGAACTGTGGTTAATTAAAAAGGTTGAAATATATATATACCTTAAAACAAATTGATAAAGTTAGTAAAGTAATTTAAAGTAATCTAAATGTTGTTAAATGCATCAATAACTGCCATAGATTTGACATTTATAGAAAAATTATTAAATTCAATGTAACAATGTATAAAAAAAAATTCATATATACATGTATTGTATACTATGAAACAAGTTGATTCACCTCCAGTGTAGTGGGTGTGATTCATAAATGTGTGCTTAGTTTACACAATATTGTTCAAACAATATGGAGGTATCTATAGACTGCATGACTCATCCAAATGTCTTGAGGGCTGGGGCTGGGTCACGGCTCAGAGACTGTGCATAAAACACTTTTGTTTAAGATATGTGGTGATCTTTCACCAGGTATGTATGAAGCCTGAAACCTTAACATGGTTTATAATGCAACAAACTAAATTTACTTTTGAATGATGCAGTGTTTGGTGTAAATAATCAAATTCATTAAAGAATACATTTTATTTTAAGCTGCATGTTGACTATGTATTGGAAATGAAAAAGCAATAATGTCTTCTCAAATATGTTTAATGTTCATCATTGTGATTATTTTTGTACATTTGTTACTGTGGTATAAAGTCACAGCACTTCATCTTCACTTCTAAGCCACAACTATGTGGCACTTTTCTTATAGGGCAGATATTATCGCTCGACACTCGACAAATGTTGCTTTACATTTAGTCAACATTTAACCTCTTGGAAGTCCATATTTCTACTGAAATGCATTCTTAAAAGGGACCTTTAGGTTGAAAAGTAATTTAATATCACACTGTATGACAGCACACCTATAGGAATCAGCTTGTTCCAGATCTTTACTTAAGTTGCATGATGTATAGGTGAAATATAAGTTACTAAAATGTACCACATGATGTTAAACAAAAATATAATATACCTTAAATGTATAAACTGTGAACTAGTGTTCAGATTGAGGAATACTTTAGGAAACAGTGTTAATTAAGAATATTACTGTACATTATTTAGGGACTGGGGAAAGGCTCATAAACCTCTTGGGTATACTCATTTTCCCAAATTCAGCCTGCCATATTTGCATCATTTGAAACTTTGGGGATCTCCAGTGTTTCAAATAAGTTATGTGGGTACAGTTCTTGCCTAAACAGGCATGTTTAAATTCAGGAAATAAGTTAGTTGTAGCCCAATGTTATTACACAAATCTAACTATGTCAGACTGGATCTTCGGGGTTTCCCCGCATATAATATAAAGAAGGCTGCAGCAAGACATACGCCTTGGACTGCAGCTATTTCACAAAGAAAAGCAACACTTATACCACAACCAATCTGATTCATTCATTTATTCAGCTCGTACAACAACATAGTTCCATCTTGACACATTACAGCATGATCTACAGTATGACAAAGTCTGTTCAAACATGTTAGAAAAGGGAACTGCATATAGCATTGTTTTATAATTAAAAAAGGATAATTGGATCAGAACTGATTATAATGAGATGGCAGCCTGTAGGCACTGATGCTTTGTTCAGGATCCCATTAGAAGTACTCAATAGGGTCTTGGTGGCTCTTGGAGTGCTGCATATTACTCAGCTCTATGTCTCCTCCATGACATGGAAGTTTTTCGTAAACACGGAGGTGAACATGTTCATCTCCTCCCACATGGACCTGCAAGGAAGGAAAAGTAAAGTTACAGAAGATCTTGGCCATTTAAAATGTAGCAGAAACAAAGCACAACA
Organism: Perca fluviatilis; assembly: GCF_010015445.1. Lineage (NCBI taxonomy): Eukaryota > Metazoa > Chordata > Actinopteri > Perciformes > Percidae > Perca > Perca fluviatilis. The sequence goes on along the minus strand of NC_053133.1, from coordinate 16,305,115 downwards.
CTGATTTTCTATGTCTAATTATACATCCAGCAGACACAGCAACGTTAGAATTTCTTTGAAGTCATGTTTATGTCCCCCTGAAGAAAGTAAGTCCAATATTCGCTCTCTTTAAGCTCTGTAGTGGTCTGAGAAAAAATATCTTGTTTAGCTGCTAAATGCTCCACTAAGTTACTAGTGGCCATTTGTCAGTAAAATCAAAATCAAACCTAAACTTAAATCAAAAGGACTACTGACTCACCATAGGCATGTGGTGTACACAGGCAAAATAAGTCCACCTTCTGTGCAAAGTTCTGAGTTTCTCATGATTATCCAAAAGTAAGTAAGCAAACAAAGGAATAAAGAAATCATTGTTCTTGCTGCCTCTCTTAAACTGGTAAAAATTTTAAATAAAACATAGGCCCACCTAGGTGCATTCTGATTGTACCTAACTATAACTGAGTGCCCAGTGACCAATTCGTAAACAAAACAAAATACTGATTACGCAAAAACTAATAAATATGCTACAAAAGAAAATACTATCAAAAACACAAATCTAGAACCTCTAGAACAATCAAACAATACTACTCATTAGTAACAACTAAATACTAACAAATGGATCCTTCAGTGTTGACCAACTAGAGTCTAACTGTCTGCTGTTTGGTAGTGTAGGGTTTTTAGAGCTTATTCACCATGCTGCGAATAAAAATGATGCTATAGTCTCGAGTGGTGAGAGTGAACCAATACAATATTAAAGTTACGGGCCAGAAAACCAGAACCAGAACTATATCATAGAAATGAGGGGTTTGGTGACTTTTTCTGTGGGTTCATAACTACGAAGCGACACCTTTTACATAAAATTAGTTATGTGATCCATTGTTTATTTAAAAGAAATATTGACTGCAGTCGCTTCAAATATCACTTGATCTTGTTGCAACAGAAGTCTAGTCATCGATCTGTTCTGGAGGGAACTCCGGAAGTCCTGAAAAAGAAATCTCATCTTTCAGGACTTTAGGGCCTCCGTAGTTTTGCTATTGTGCTTTTTTTGTAAATAAAATTTACCTTGATGAAGTAGTTGGTCCCAGCCACTACCTGCTGCGTGTAGCTCTTGGCTGTGAAAACATCATACGTCTTCCCTGCTTTTGCCTCTGCACTGGCCTTTACCTGAGTAAAAATGAAATCATAGCAACATCAAAATAATACAAGTCGTGTTTACGTGCGGTGATAGCTTTGAGAGAAGAAACTCAACGTATACTATTCCTTTGTATCTACTTACGTGATCACAAATCTTTTGAATTTTTTCGTCGGCATCAGCCGGAGGGGAAGTTCCTCCACACTTCATCGGCATTGTGACAGCTTTAAGTGGCAAAAAGCAGCAAACAAACGACAGAAAACGATGTGGTCTGTGGCAGTGAGGCGATTAAATAGTCAGGAGTCATATGACTCTTTGTTTTGGGTCATACCATCGGCGTAGGGGTGTTTACTTTTAAAACGATGTCACAAACTGACTAAAATACCACATACCGTCTCTGATTTGTATGTAACTATTACAATTATGTTTTTGTATTTCTATTGTTAATCGTCTAAAGTATCACGAAGGAAGTCTCTTAAAATATATTGAATATGTCTCTTTGTTCTCCCTCTTACAGACAATATGGTTTAGTCCGAGGCGCGGCTGTGTTTGGATGTGACAGCTGACTACCCTGTTCAATAATGCTGCGTTCATGCCACCTCGGAATAACAGGCACCGCCCCCCTGGTTACGTTGTTTTTCCGACTGGCAGCGTTCACATTGTCGGAATGCGTGTTCTTCTTCTTCTGAGTGTACCCTTCTAGAGAATTTATAAGATGTCGATTCGGATTTGATGTGAACTGCTGCTCGTTTTGTGCTGATCAGATTGAAACAACAGAACATCTGTTTTATGAATGTAAATTTGCTTATACCTTCTGGGAGGATTTGCATTACTGGTTATTTCCTAAATTTGAAGATTTGCCTGTATTTACAAAGGAAAATATAATTTTTGGAATGTTTATGAAAAATGAAGTGCACGACTTAGCAGTTAACACATTCATTATTCTTGGGAAATTCTTTATACACAAGAATAGATTTCTGAAAACACTTCCAAACTTTAATGTTTTTCATAAAGAATTGTGTCATTACTTTTTATCTCTGAAGTTAATGAAGAAAAAGAATGCCTTAATCTTATCTACTTTGATAGAGGATGTGAAACTTTCTGAAAACTCCTAGTGTTCTCCCCTTTTTATTTTTTTTATTTATTATTATTTTTTTTTCTTTACATTGTTTGCTTGTTTGTTCATGTGTTCTTTCTTCTCTCTTATGTAAGGTGCTTGTCTGTTGTCTGTGAAGACATTTCATTTATTGTACCAGGCCAAGTATGGTTGTTACTATTGTTCAATAAAAAAAAAATAAAAAAAAATAAAGTGTTCTTCTTCTTCTGTTATATTGGCGTTTGGCATAACAACTTTTTGCATGACTGCCACCAACGGTTGGCCGTAGCCTAGAGCATCAGGTGTGTGAAAACATGGAGGCCACAATAACAAAAGATTTGCTGCTGTTTTCTATACGAGCATCCAAACAGCACATGGACAGGTGTTTGTTTGTGTTATCTGGAGGAAAACGAACGGGAAAAGACACGGATAATGTGTTGGTTTTTTTTATACATAGGCCTATTTATGAATAATTTGAAACATATTATGTCTGTGTATGTTTCTTGGCAGAGGCATTTGTCCACAATAAACAGTTTATTGTCATTAAAATATGTTCAGTGAACCAAAGTCGCCTCCATCAAACGTCAGTTGTCAACAACGCGTCACCAACTGGGGAACTCGGTTATCAAAATCCAGCCCGAGTTTCCCACCTCTGATTCCCACAGGACGTTACGTGAATGGTGACGTTTTCACTCGGAAAAACGTTTTTCCGATGTCCATGAACGCACGGTAACACTGCTGGGAAGTGACTCAATTCAGCCAGTTCAGCCTTTTATATGTCAATGAGTTCAGCCAGTACAGATTTGACAGGTTTTATTATACATCCATGATAAAGACTGGTTGGAAACGTCATGAAAAACTTGTGTTTCTTGTGTTTCCTCTATTTACAGTTTTCTGTTGTGCAACAGATACTACATAGCTACTATGGTGATGGAGCAGGTGAGGATGGACTTTGGATGTCTTTGGCTGCGTTTCAATAGTGGTTCAACATGCCCTCGTTCGCTTCCCCTAAGCAGCTCGACTCTCGGAGGGCTGAGGGAGCAAGTGAACAACGATGATCACTCCAGAGGTGAATATCACACCACAATGCATTGCACTTATGCATTTGGTTCAAGACAGGACATCCATGGTTAGGTGGCAGTAATGTATAGCCTACAACTGCTAAAACTCCAGTTGCTGACCACCAGAGAAGGAGAAGATGAATAAATACAATTTCAATTTTAGTTTCCTCATTGTTAGTTTGATATTTTACTGAAACATGTAATATAACTAATGTCAATTAATTATTTATTTATACGTTTTATTTACTAGATAGGTACGGTGGCCCTGCACTAATAAGACAACACGTGCAAATAAGACAACACGCACTAATAAGACAACACGCACTAATAAGACAACACGCACTAATAAGACAACACGCACTAATAAGACAACACGCACTAATAAGACAACACGCACAAATAAGACAACACGCACTAATAAGACAACACGCACTAATAAGACAACACGTGCAAATAAGACAACACGCGCAAATAAGACAACACGCACTAATAAGACAACACGCACTAATAAGACAACACGCGCAAATAAGACAACACGGGCAAATAAGACAACACGCACTAATAAGACAACACGCACTAATAAGACAACACGCGCAAATAAGACAACACGCACTAATAAGACAACACGCACTAATAAGACAACACGTGCAAATAAGACAACACGCACTAATAAGACAACACGCACTAATAAGACAACACGTGCAAATAAGACAACACGCACTAATAAGACAACACGCACTAATAAGACAACACGCACAAATAAGACAACACGTGCAAATAAGACAACACGTGCAAATAAGACAACACGCACAAATAAGACAACACGCGCAAATAAGACAACACGCACAAATAAGACAACACGTGCAAATAAGACAACACGCACTAATAAGACAACACGTGCAAATAAGACAACACGTGCAAATAAGACAACACGCACTAATAAGACAACACGCACTAATAAGACAACACGCGCAAATAAGACAACACGCACTAATAAGACAACACGCACTAATAAGACAACACGCACTAATAAGACAACACGCACTAATAAGACAACACGCACTAATAAGACAACACGCACTAATAAGACAACACGCGCAAATAAGACAACACGTGCAAATAAGACAACACGCACTAATAAGACAACACGTGCAAATAAGACAACACGCACTAATAAGACAACACGTGCAAATAAGACAACACGTGCAAATAAGACAACACCTGCAAATAAGACAACACCTGCAAATAAACGACAGCACACACTAATAAGACAACACGTGCAAATAAGACAACACCTGCAAATAAGACAACACCTGCAAATAAACGACAGCACACACTAATAAGACAACACATGCAAATAAGACAACACCTGCAAATAAGACAACACCTGCAAATAAACGACAGCACACACTAATAAGACAACACATGCAAATAGCCCACACCACAACGGAAGTGTTTCCAGGGGACACTTTTAAGTTTCGCCATTTTATTCATCACTAAATTCACTTCTGAATACGTTTTAGGCGAGAAATGAACTTTTTAGATTTCGAATATAGGCAGTCTTGCGAAAATTGTTGCCGAATTGACAATTTGTTTCAAAGTTTTCGGAATTGAGGAGCTCCATAAAGTGACGCGACAGCCAGCTAGCGCCTGCCGGGGCTAGGACGTCGCTCAGACAGTCCTGCTCAGAGACCCCGCTCTAAGTTGGAGGTCTCTCAGACCGCTCTCGTAAATAAGAGGCTTTTATTTCCCCGTTGATGGATTATTTGTTTAAGTATCACAACACATGTCCATTTCAAGAGTCACCTGTGGTTAGCTGCATTTTCGGAGTTAAACTCCACAAGCGCTTGCAGGCTTAACAACCTCGCTGGCCGGCCGTCACACACACACACACACACACACACACACACACACACACACACACACACACACACACTCGCCGATACATAATAAAATACTGAGCACCCTACATGTGCCAGACTACCAGTAGGCTACATTCATTTAAAATTAAACATAGCAGTTGGTGCTGAGTGGAGCGTCTGTCATGGTGTGATTGGTTATGTTGGTGGAATTGATTCTTAATTTCCCACGAAGCTGATCGCGGTTACGTGCCAGTTTAATTACTCATCTCCAATCCTCTCTGTATTTGTGAGAAGTGGCGCTGTCCTGAGTTGAAAGCCTATTTTCCGGCTTTATTATCGAGTTAATAGGTGTGTGCAGAGGTTAAATTGGGCCGGAGCGCACCGGAGCGCAGCTCCACCTCCTCAGGTCCACTATACACCCTGCCGGAGCTCAGCTCCGTCTCCTTCAGCATCAAACATTTTGCCGGGGCTTCAGCCCCAAATGTATTTTGAAGTGTTGACTCACAAATATGAAACTGGACGTCGCTTGTGCCCATTCTCGCTGTAAAAAGCTGGGCAGCTTCAGGTTTATGGATGCGCTCTGCTGGCGACATGCTGCGGCAAAATGGTCGCGTTTGTGCTCAGTGCATTTCTGCTATAAGTTTCGGGTTTCCATACTCCGTGGCAGGGACCGCGCACCACTTCCCTAAACGTCTCAAAGCGGCGCTCTATGTCTGTCAGACGGTCTGAGATCTACCATTAGCAGACCAATCAGCGTATCGCAGCGAACTACGGTGCAGGTACATTATTTTCCTGAAATATAGTGACTTTATTCTTGTAGGCTAATAGCCTATTATAACTTTATTTTTCACAAAATATCACGCCCCCCCAAAATCTCAGAGAGCACAGGTGGGATGAGTTATATTTTGAATGTGCACAAGTCAACTCAAGTTTTGGACATGAGCAGAAATCTTGTTCAAACATCTGAAATATTACAGTCCAGGGATTTATTAAATGAATAATGTATCACTGAGGTGAAAAATTGTCATATGCACATTTACAGAGGTTACTTCCCCAACAAAAGATGCAAAAGAGGGAAGAATAAATTAGGCCTAAGCTACATGTGTGCTGACTCAGATATAATTAGAAAAGTCGATCTAAAGGAGAATAAATAGATGAATGCAATACAGAATGCCTGACAGCCTTACTGCAATATTTTCCATTATGTTTTTATTTTTTTCTTCTCCGTGAACCATCACCTTATCGTGGTGGAGAGGTTTGTGTGTCTCTGTGAACCTGAGGGCTGTGTTGTCTGGAGCTTTGTGCTCCTGGTAGGGTCTCCCAAGGCAAAGTGGTCTCAGGTGAGGGGCCAGACAAAGAATGGTTCAAAAACCCCAATGGAAAAACAAGGTAGAAATGGAGTGACCCTGCCCGGAGGAAGCCCGGGGCCCCCGTCTGGAGCCAGGCCCAGACGGCGGGCTCGTCGGCGAGCGCCTGGTGGCCGGGTTTGCCACGGAGCCCGGCCGGGCACAGCCCGAACAAGCTACGTGGCTCCCATCTCTCCAGCCCATGGGCCCACCACCTGTGGGAGGAACCGCTGGGGTCGGGTGCGCTGCCACATGGGTGGCAGTGAAGGTCAGGGGCCTCGACGGACCAGACCCGGGCAGCAGACGCTGGCTCTGGGGACGTGGAACGTCACCTCTCTGTGGGGGAAGGAGCCGGAACTGGTGCGGGAGGTGGAGCGCTACCGGTTAGATCTGGTGGGGCTTACCTCTACGCACAGTCTCGGTTCTGGAACTGTACTCCTGGATAGGGGTTGGACTCTTTTCTTCTCCGGAGTTGCTCAGGGTGTGCGGCGCCGGGCGGGTGTGGGGATACTAACAAGCCCCCGGCTGAGCGCCGCTGCGTTGGAGTTTACCCCGGTGGACGAGAGGGTCGCCTCCCTACGCCTGCGGGTTGTGGGGGGGAAAACTCTGACTGTTGTTTGTGCATATGCACCAAACAGGAGTTCGGAGTATTCGGCCTTCTTGGAGACCTTGAGTGGAGTCCTGCATGGGGCGCCAGTGGGGGAATCCATTGTTCTGCTGGGGGACTTCAACGCACACGTGGGCAATGATGGAGACACCTGGAGAGGCGTGATTGGGAGGAACGGCCTCCCTGATCTAAACCAGAGTGGTTGTTTGTTGTTGGACTTCTGTGCTAGTCATGGATTGTCTATAACGAACACCATGTTCGAACATAGGGATGCTCATAAGTGTACCTGGTACCAGAGCACCCTAGGCCGAAGGTCAATGATCGATTTTATAATCGTTTCATCTGATCTGAGGCCGTATGTTTTGGACACTCGGGTGAAGAGAGGGGCAGAGCTGTCAACCGATCACCATCTGGTGGTGAGTTGGGTCAGGGGGTGGGGGAAGACTCTGGACAGACCTGGTAAGCCCAAACGTGTAGTGCGGGTAAATTGGGAACGTCTGGAGGAGGCCCCTGTCCAACGGACTTTCAACTCGCACCTCCGGCGGAGCTTTTCGTGCATCCCTGTGGAGGCTGGGGGCATTGAACCAGAGTGGACAATGTTCAAAGTTTCCATTGCTGAAGCTGCGGCGAGGAGCTGTGGTCTTAGGGTCTTAGGTGCCTGCGGGCGGTAACCCATGAACACCGTGGTGGACACCGTGGTCGGGGAAGCCGTCCGACTGAAGAAGGAGTCTTTCCGGGATATGTTATCCCAGAGGACTCGGAGGCAGTTGCAGGGTACCGAAGGGCCCGAAGGGCTGCAGCCTCTGCCGTGAAAGAGGCAAAGCAGCGGGTGTGGGAGAAGTTTGGAGAAGACATGGAGAAGGGCTTTCGGTTCGGCACCAAAGTGCTTCTGGAAAACTGTTCGCCACCTCAGGAGGGGACGGGGAACCATCCAAGCTGTGTACAGTAAGGATGGGACACTGTTGACCTCAACTGAGGAGGTAATAGGCGGTGGAAGGAGCATTTTGAGGAACTCCTGAATCCGACTAATACGCCCTCTATGTTAGAGGCAGAGCTGGAGGATGACGGGGGATTGTCGTCGATTTCCGGGCGGAAGTCACTGATGTAGTCAAACAACTCCACAGTGGCAAAGCCCCGGGGATTGATGAGATCCGTCCAGAAATGCTCAAGGCTCTGGGTGTGGAGGGGCTGTCCTGGTTGACAAGTCTCTTCAACATTGCGTGGAAGTCTGGAACAGTGCCAAAGGAGTGGCAGACTGGGGTGGTGGTTCCCTTTTTTAAAAGGGGGACCAGAGGGGTGTGTGCCAATTACAGGGGTATCACACTTCTCAGCCTCCCTGGTAAAGTCTACCCCAAGGTGCTGGAAAGGAGGGTTCGGCCGATAGTCGAACCTCAGGTTGAGGAGGAACAATGCGCGGATTCCGTCCTGGTCGTGGAACAACGGACCAGCTCTTCACTCTCGCAAGGATCCTGGAGGGGGCCTGGGAGTATGCCCAACCGGTCTACATGTGTTTTGTGGATTTGGAGAAGGCGTGCGACCGGGCCCCCGGAGATACTGTGGGAGGTGCCGCGGGAGTATGGGGTGAGGGGGCTCTTACTCAGGGCCATCCAACTCTGTAACGACCAAAGTGAGAGCTGTGTCCGGGTTCTCGGCAGTAAGTCGGACTCGTTTCAGGTGAGGGTTGGCCTCCGCCAGGGCTGCGCTTTGTCACCAATCCTGTTTGTAATATTTATGGACAGGATATCGAGGCGTAGTCGGGGTGGGAAGGGGTTGCGGTTCGGTGGGCTGGGGATCTCATCGCTGCTTTTTGCAGAGGATGTGGTCCTGATGGCATCATCGGCCTGCGACCTTCAGCACTCACTGGATCGGTTCGCAGCCGAGTGTGAAGCGGTTGGGATGAGGATCAGCACCTCTAAATCGGAGGCCATGGTTCTCAGCAGGAAACCGATGGAATGCCTTCTCCAGGTAGGGAATGAGTCCTTACCCCAAGTGAAGGAGTTCAAGTACCTTGGGGTTTTGTTCGCGAGTGAGGGGACAATGGAGCGGGAGATTGGTCGGAGAATCGGCGCGCGGGTGCAGTATTACATTCCATCTATCGCACCGTTGTGACGGTAAAGAGAGCTGAGCCAGAAGGCAAAGCTCTCGATCTACCGGTCCGTTTTCATTCCTACCCTCACCTATGGTCATGAAGGCTGGGTCATGACGGAAAGAACGAGATCCAGGGTGCAAGCGGCGAAATGGGTTTCCCTCAGGAGGGTGGCTGGCGTCTCCCTTAGAGATAGGGTGAGAAGCTCAGTCATCCGTGAGGAGCCTCGGAGTAGGCGCCGCTGTCCTTTGCGTCGAAGGAGCCAGTTGAGGTGGTTCGGGCATCTGGTGAGGATGCCCCCTGGGCGCCTCCCTAGGGAGGTGTTCCAGGCACGTCCAGCTGGGAGGAGGCCTCGGGGAAGACCCAGGACTAGGTGGAGGGATTATATCTCCAACCTGGCCTGGGAACGCCTCGGGATCCCCCAGTCGGAGCTGGTTAATGTTGCTCGGGAAAGGGAAGTTTGGGCTCCCCCCGCGACCCTACACCGAATAAGCGGACGAAGATGGATGGATGGATGGAGGACCCCCAGACCCCCACATCATAAGTCAGCACACAAATCTGTAAGCAAAACCTTGGCATTTGGGTTGCCAGGCCAGTTATGATTAGACCAAATGTTGGTGCCATCTAACAAACTGGAAGCTAAAATGAACATACACTGGCTATTAACAAGCTGGGCAAGCCAATCACTGTTAAAAAGGCTATAATAGTGGTTTCTGATTCTCTTAAATCAACATAATTTTCTTGTTTAAAAAGATGTTTACATATTTGCCAACCAATATTTTCAAACATGTTCAATTTCATACATTTTCCAAGGGTGAAATCCGTTGCCTGCCTGTTAACATTAGCCTATAAAAGGTAAGAAATAATAATAAAGTAAGTGAATTGTAAAGTATTTCTCTTTGTTTGAACTAATCAACCCTACCTTACACATTAATACTGGAAAAAGTGCCCCTTTGGTGTAAAAACACATTAAGTCATTTTACGGCGCGATTTTGAATGACGACCATTCCCCCGTAAATAAGGGCTCCCCCTCCCTACAAAAGCCAATTTAACCACTGGGTGTGTGTGTTCGCGTCAGCCGCTGTCCATTTCCTAACGTTCTGAAATGCAAACCATTTTTGACTCCTTTTTTTTTTTTTTGAAGGGCGTGCGCCCGTGAGCACCCACTTTGGAAAACATAAATCCGCGCCTATGCAGACACACACACACACACACGGCCAGAGCGCAGCAGGCAGATGCGGGAGACTTGTTTAAATTATGACATAGGCTATATACATTAGATTTGGTATTTAGCTCATACTTTTTTGTTGGTGTATTTGTTTTCTGATTTATTAGAAGTTGAGTTTCAATCTGTATGATAAATGAACAGTTGTACATAAAGTGGTAACATGCTATGACATGTTATGTAGACTAAAGGGGAGACACCAACCTTTATAATTTGAATTGCTAATTTCCATCTGTTGTCCCTAGGCATTTACAGTGCACTACAATAATATATAAATGATAATTCCACATAACAGTAATAGGGACACCTAGGACACGCCAGCGCATAGGCCTACTTCTTTTTATAATTTAAACTGACATAAACTAATACACTAGTCGGATCGTGTTCCACTCTTTTGAATAAGTTAGGGGTGTTAGAGCTAAACCATAAACAATAAAATTAAAGCTAATAATATATTAATTAATAATAAATAATTTAAACAATTCTCCTGAAGAGAAACGGGTATCTGTTGTTGTCTTATTTGCACGTGTTGTTTTATTAGTGCGTTGTCTTATTAGTGCGTGTTGTCTTATTTGCCCGTGTTGTCTTATTAGTGTGTGTTGTCTTATTAGTGCGTGTTGTCTTATTATTGCGTGTTGTCTTATTTGCACGTGTTGTCTTATTAGTGCGTGTTGTCTTATTTGCACGTGTTGTCTTATTTGCACGTGTTGTCTTATTAGTGCGTGTTGTCTTATTTGCACGTGTTGTCTTATTTGCACGTGTTGTCTTATTAGTGCGTGCTGTGGTTTATTTGCACGTGTTGTCTTATTGTTGCGTGCTGTGGCCTCTCAGGGCCACCGTAGATAGGCTAGTTGTATGTGTGATTTCTTTAGATAAATTCTGTTTTTGCGAGATGTAAGCATTAATATAATTAATCATGATACAGATCACAAATTTCTGAATCTGAAACTCATGCAGCTGATTAACAGGCCTCATTGAAATGAGTCTGCATGTATTTATGTGTAAATAGCAGTAATAATACTTTGTATAAATAATATTTGTATTGCGCCTTTAATACAATAAATAGGCCTACTGTACAATAAGGAAATTGCATGACATAAGCAGACATAGAATGAACATAAAAACAATAGAATGTGATAATTAATAGAAAATAGGATGGATAATAAAACACACTTGAAGCAGTAGCTAATAACAGACTTACAGAATAGTTCTTTATTAAAGAGGTTGATAGATATCCCTTAAAACAAATTGATAGATTGCTTAAATAAATAAAGTCATTAAAGTGCTGTTAAATGCATCAATAATTGCAGTGAATTAAAACTTTATATTTTTAGAAAGATGGATCAAATGTATGTAGTTTTTTTTTTCATATTCATACTATAAAAACAAACTCAACAAGTTGATTCACTTCCAGTGGAGTGGGTGTGATTCATAAATGTGTGCTTAGTTTACACAGTATTGTTCAAACAATATGGAGGTATCTATAGACTGCATGACTCATCCAAATGTCTTACAGGCTGGGTGAGCTTCACGGCTCAGAGTGCATAAAACACTTTTGTTTAAGATATGTGGTCATCATTCACCAGGTATGTATGAAGCCTGAAACCTTAAAACTGTTTATAATGCAACTAATTAAATTTACTTTTGAATGATACCGTGTTTGGTGTAAATAATCAAATTCATGAAAGAATACACATTTTATTTTAAGCTGTTGAACATGTGCTGGGAATGAAAAAGTGATATGTCTCCTCTCATGTATGTTTAAAGTTACTCATTGTGATTATTTTTGTACATTTGTTACTGTGGTATAAAGTCACAGCACTTCATCTACACAACTATGTTACACTTTTGTTATAGGGCAGATATCATGGCTATACACTCAAATGTTGCTTTACATTTAGTCAACATTTAACCTCTTGGAAGTCCATATTTCTCCTGAAATGTATTCTTAAAGGGACCTTTAAGTTGAAAAAGTAATTTAATTTCACACTGAATGACAGTACACATATAATATGGATTAGCTTGTTCCACATCTTTACTGAAGTTGCATGATGTAGAGGTGAAATACAAGTTAATAAACATTTTGATTGTTTGTGAAGATTTTCTAATCTTCTGAACCTACATGAAAAAGCAAGTAAACTTTTGACATTCTTCATGTTTTGTTCAGCTTCCAATTTTCAGGGTGTTGTTTTAAAATGTTTGAAAAGGTTACACATGTTGTTGCTGTAGCTGCTGTGTGCCACTTTTTTGTCACAAATAGTGTATCTCCACATGCTGCACAGTGCTCACTAGGTTCTGTCACATAGGTTTCATGTGACGGGACTCAGGCTGTTTTGGCCCAAACATTATACAAAAGCGCTGAAAATGTTTAAATGTGATGCAGCTACCCACGTTTTGTGTAATATTTTATTATCAAATTATTGTTTAAAGGAATCAATACCAAATCTAAGTATCGCAGTATCGATCCCACAGTATCAACCCTCCCTCCGCCCCCCCCCCCCCCCCCCCCAAAAAAAAAAAAAAAAAAAAAAACCCAACCCCCCCCGATTTCCTAAACAGAGCTCAAGTGGGTCCGGTGAAATATGACCACTAAAGTAGCTTGGAAAATGGTGTCTTAGTTTAGAAACAAAAAAATTATAAAAGTTCATAGTAGAAATGAGGGTACCTAAAAAATGTATGCAGTCAAACAAATAACAGAAACAACTGTCTCTGTTAAGTTAGTTATCACAATTAGATTTGTTAGTTCTTTTTAAAATAATAGCCTTCACTTTTAGTACGAACTTTCACTCATCTATGACACTGTTCATGATGTGTTTATTTATTGTAAATTAAGATCAAATACAACATACTTGAGTCTTTGTCATTATTTGATAACCACTAATAAAAAAACTTGAATCTTTGTCATTATTTGATAACCACTAATAAAAAAACACTTTTTAACACAAATTTACGTTGGGCAAGTAAAAAAGTTTTTTAAAAAACCATAATGTTTAACCCTGATCTTGTAAAACATAACATTGACACATGTCTGTTATAACATGCTAGGAAAGGGAACTGCATATTTTTTATAACAGCATTTTTTTATATAATTAAAAAAGGATAATTTGATCAGAACTGACTATAATGAGATGGCAGCCTGTAGGCACTGATGCTTTGTTTGGTTCAGAATCCCATTAGAAGTACTCAATAGGGTCTTGGTGGCTCTTGGAGTGCTGCATATTACTCAGCTCTATTTCTCCTCCATAACATGGGAGTTTTTCGTGAACACGGAGGTGAACATGTTCGTCTCCTCCCACATGGACCTGCAAGGAAGGAAAAGTAAAGTTACAGAAGATCTTGGTATGGCCATTTAAAAAAAAAGTAGCAGAAATAACAAGAACAACACTATTCTAACTTATTAGGAAATAGTTAATACATCCAGCAGACATGTAGCAACGTTATAGCATTTATTTTGAAGTTATGTTGAAATGTTGCCCTGAAGAACGTAAATCCAACATTCCCTCTCTTTAGCTGCTGAATGCTCCACTATGTTTGTGTCTGTCTGCTGTTTGGTGCTGGGCAGATAGCGGAGTGCACACTGGGTTTTTAGAGCTTTTTCATCTGCTGCGAACCAAAGTGATGCTATGAATCTCGAGGTTCTGCGTAGTTTTGCTGTTGTGCTTTTTTTGCCTTGCAAATAAAAACGTACCTTAATGAAGTAGTTGGTCCCAGCCACTACCTGCTTCGTGTAGCTCTTGGCTGTGAAAACATCATACGTCTTCCCTGCTTTTGCCTCTGCACTGGCCTTTACCTGAGTAAAAATGAAATCATAGCAACATCAAAATAGTACAAGTCGTGTCTACTGTGTGGGGATAACGTTAGTTTTGAGGGAAGAAAGTCAACGTGTAAATACATTTCTTTTTTTCTACTTACGTGATCACAGAGCTTCTGAACTTTTTCGTCGGCATCCGCTGGCGGGCCAGTACCTCCACGCCTCATCGCCATCGTTTTTGGTGGCGTAGATATAAAAAAAGACGAAAGAAAACGATGCAGTTTGTGTCAGTGAGGCGTTTAAATTAAATCGGTAATAACCATATCGCGGTAATGACTCCTATTTTGAATCATACCATTGGCGTAGGGGTGTTTACTTTTTGAATGATGTCACAAACTGACTAGAAAAAATAACATCCGAATTGTAAATAAACCATTACAACTAGGCCCTACTTGTATATCTCTAGTGTTAATCGTTTAAAGTATCAGGAAGAAAGTCTCTTAAATATATTTTAATATATATATTTTTGTTTCTCCTTCATACATCCATATGGTTTAGTCGGAAGAGTGGCTGTGTTTGGATCAGAGCCTGTCTATGGAGAGCCTGTTCACTCCCTATCTCACTCCCTATTAGCCCCATTGTACCAACCCGGAATTTTCCCGAGAGTGGAAGTTCTCCCCTTATTAGACATTCTCTGGTTTGGATGTGACAGCTGACTATCCCGTTCAAAACACTGCTGGGAGGTGACTCAATTCAGCCAATTCAGCCAGTACCTGTTTTATTAGGCCTATGCATCCATGATACAGACTGGTTGGACTCTAATAAATCATAAAACTTGTGTTCCTTGTATTTCCTCTTTTAATAGTCATTCTGCTGTGCAGCAGATAACCTCCCCCCCCTAAAAAAAGAGTAGGCTAAACTGCATCAGGATTAAAACCCTCACTGTAGTCCCATTTCGGTTTAAACACTTTCCATACGTTCACTGAACAGGTTTTGTGACAGTTTGATTTAAATTTCAGATTAGGATTATATCTCCAATTCCACATTTGAAACAACAACTTTGATAGGGTATAAATCACTCAACAGGCCAGAGGTGATTCATCTTCTATTTATTTTGTATAGTCTACACTTAATTTCCACAATATTTGGTTGTAGGAAGTAACCAAGTAGCCTACATTTACTAAATTACTGTATTTAAGTAGCCAACAATTTTGGGATGCTTGTGCTTTACTTGTATAGCCTACAAGCTATTTGCATTGTATCCCTTTATTCTTCTGCTAACTGATTGTGCAGGTAGCCTGCTCTGTTACATGTAAAAGTCCTGCATTCAAAAGTATACTTAAGTAAAAGTACAAAAGTATTAGCGTCTAAATAAGTACCAAAAGTAAAAGTACTCATTATGCAGAAGGACCCATTTAAGAATAATGTATTATTGGATTATAATTATTGATGCATTAAAGGTGGGGCTAATTTAAATTACTTTATACATTATACTGCTTGTGAATTCTCCAATGGGGATCGATAAAGTCTTATCTTATCATAAACCTGCAATAATACATCTGTATTTGTTGATTATATTTTGTTTTATTAATCAGAATTTGAAAAGTAACCATAACTAAAGTTATCAAATAAGTGAAGTAAAAAGTATAAACTAGCAGAAAAATGAAATACTCAAGTAAAATAGCCTAGAAGTACCTCAAAATTGTAAATGTACTTACTAAAATGTTACTTTCCATTAATTCCACAAATTATGAAATCCTTCCCACAATATAGCATTTATTCTGTACAATCTAAGGTTGGGTAACACCTCTGATCTTTTTTTTTTATCAAGCGTTCTTTTCATCTTAACACCCAGCTTGGAAGGCATACCTTTTTTACATCATGTATCCATCCAGTTCTAGAGGAATTAATTCAATTTCGGCAACTGTGCATATAACATGATCCAATTCAGCTGACTTCTCTGACCACTGCATGATGGAGATGTACAAATGAGCAAATGAGAAACCTGATGAGCACATCTGCTGGTCAAGTGTGATTTTCATCTATAACTGGATCCATCAGTGTAAAACAGAATAAAATACGTCCAGTTCCATTTTCAGCCACCTGACCCCAACACTGTCTTAATCGGTTCCTGCTGACTCCTATGAAGAATCCCAGAACAATGGATTCAGAATATGAACCAGTTTTGACTAAATTTGACTGGAAGAAATGGAGTGATCAGAGATTAGTAGTCTGGTTGGAAGAATTAAAAGTATTTAATCAATTCGCCTACTGCACTGATTCCCAACCTTTTTCAGCCAACCAATGCCCACTCATAACCTATTGCATATGTCTATGAATTGCGACCAGTTCAACCAACATTAATGTTCCTTGTACAGACATGTATATATGTCATGAGATGGGGCAGAGGTACTCCTAGTTAACGGACCTTTTTCACAGCAGACATTTGGACTTGTCATAGTAGGAAAAGCACAGCTGAAGTTGATGACCTTAACGATGGCTCAATTCCATCAAGTGTCCCAGTAAGATGTTTTATTGAGTCAGCATGCACAATACCAGGGCCTCTCCTAAGTGGAATGCAGCCATCATTAATGTTTTGAATACACCTGTGCTTTTCCTACTATGACAGGCTGTAACCTTTCCAACCTGAGGGTGGCGTGTCAAGTTGCTAAGCGTCAAATGCAGCTCTTCTTGTGGGACATTTTTTAAGTAGAAGAAGAAGAAAGTCTCGCGGCATAATCTTGCAGTGAGTAGGATGTGTTCACTTCTCTGTATGCACGGTCTTCACGGGGCATTTGTTTTCACGATGTTTTCTTTTCTTCTGTCTCGAGGTTTCTGCCAGGTCGTTGCGGAAGTGAACCGCAGGTCTTACCCGACATTTGGCTCAGTTTTACGCACTTTTACAACCTCAAGTCCCAAATGGGGAGATACATCCGACAGCGGTAAAAAAATATCGCCTGTTACTGTCTATGGTTGTACTTTGGCTGTGTCCTACAGTAATCACATTAATATCCCAGTAATACAACTGTTAGCCTAACGTTACATTACTGTCTCTTTATATGCTGGGTATCAAAATTACAGCTGTGAAATGTCGCTTTAAAGAGTTATTTGAGTGTTTACCACTGCTGTCGTATGTTGTTGGTGGTTACCAAATATGTGTAGTCATCACTGTAGTGGTTTATGGCATTATCAGAGGCTGCTTTTTGCATAAAGCTCCTGCCAGTAGGCCTATTGTCAAACTGAATGAAGTGCAGAGTGTGTTTTTCGTGTGATTGTTTGAAACGGAGAGTTTGGTTGACTCTAGCAGTTTTGTTTCAAATGGACAACAATAGTCCGTCAGTAGGGAAAGGATCTAGTTTATCCTCACAGCACTTACCAGCACTAATGCTTAATTAACCAAGGTTATCATTGAATCAATGGATGGTGAGTTTATAGGTTTCTATAGGCATCAGTTAAAATGTTTTGATGATTTTTAACTTAATAGGTAAAGTGTATAACCTTTATGTTTCCCCCTCAGCTTCAGTGGTGACCTACTCTCAGCTGAAGACAATGCTGTCCAACCAAGACATTCAGCTGTTTGATGTAAGAAATCCTGATGAATACCAGGCTGGGCACATTCCAGATGCTGTCAACATCCCACGTAAGTGTTAACACGTGCAAAGTGTGAAGAAGAGTTGTTTTCTATGTGTTTTTACTCTCATATTGTTTGTGTTTGAATATCAGTGGGCAACCTGGAGGAGTCTCTGAAGCTGTCCCCAGAGCGTTTTCAGCAGACATTTGAAGTGAAGGCTCCTGGGAAAGATGACGACAACATTGTGTTTCACTGCAAAAGTGGCAACAGGAGTGCCAAAGCACTGGGCATCGCCCGTCAGCTGGGATTTAGCAGGTAAATGACAGCAGATGTTATTGTGTACACATGAAACATCCAGTAGTCCAATTATTAGATGGCCCATTAAAGGTCGAAGGCGACAAGTATTACCTAAAGAGCAAAAAATAAAAGTGACTCCACTGTTAAACTCTCTGATTTCAATCATGCTAGATAATATGGATCCTGCTAAAACACATAATGTGCTGTAGTGGAGATATGTAGCACTATAAATTGCATATTTCATGTGTTGTTAGGTAATTATTAATCAGTCCTGGTGCTGGGACTAGAGTACAATGTCCTCTGACACTGCTTTGGTGTGTTAAACGCTGTATGACCTTTTTACTAGAAAAACAAATAACAGTGATAAGAGACTAAGCTCTTCTCTTTATGCTTCTTTTTCTCAGGGTGAGACATTATAAAGGAGGATACAGTGAGTGGGCAGAGCAAGAAGGAAAATGAATCCGGACTAAATGCTGCGCTTTACCTCCATATCAAAAATACAGCTAATACAAAACTACAGAATATAAATGAGTGATGTCTTGAGCAACATTGACTTGACTGTTTATAAGTTACAAATCAGATTCACATTAAATTATATACAAATTTTAACTTGTCTTTGAATGTATTTGTAGACTTGCAGTTTGTCCCATTCACACTACACACTATTGTTTTTCAGTTTTTTCAGCTATGTAGTAATTGTCGTAGTTTACTGTTTTTTTAGTTAGCATCTTAAAAATATCAGCATCCTTAACCAGTTTCTCCATTTCCTTTCTGTGCAAGTTTTGAGTGCCATTGATTTTGTCTCTTTTCGAGTGTGAACATACTCAGGCATACTCAAAACCTGCTTTAAATAAATGTGTAGTTTGGATTTGGGACACAGCTTGTGAGTTTGTGTGGTATAAAGCAGTTAGAGCTCCAGACCAGTAGATGGCAGCAAAATTTCAAAAGTCAAACTTTTGTGTCCATTATTCCTACCACTTTCCTTATTTTTATTATTATTGGAGCGAAGCCCTCTCAGGCCTGACCTTCACACAGGTATTGGTCTAGACAGGTATGGATCCTGTGAGTAACCACTCTGTGAGCAGCTGTCAGGAGCCCGGTCTGCAAAAGGGCCATAGATTTCTCATTCAGAGGGAAAGCAAATCCCATTTCACCTTCACCCTCCATCCTCCCTCATCGGGGTTATTTGCAAACGTGTGTGTGTGTGTGTGTGTGTGTGTGTGTGTGGCCCACTGTGGGTTTATACATGAGTTGATCCTCTCACTTACCATGAAAAAGACATTTGGATGTGCCTCTTAAAAAAAAAAAAAACTTAATATTTGTGCATGTTTAACTCAGAAATTCAATAGCCTCTCCAGAAACAAAAACTACACATTTCCTGTAGCTGCCATGTTGTATAATATACATGTATTAAAATGTTTAAAGCAAAATCTGGATTTATTGTTTTTATGTTTAAAGGAGTTTACAAACCACTCATCCAAAGTCAAATTTCAGGATGTGTTATGGATGTCACACCATTAATTTTGTCAAGTTTCAAATGTATGGATCCATGCCAGCTACAGTGTGTATTATTATTCTCTCTAGCTCTGCAGTGTACAGGAGCTTTTTACCAGCGTCCTGCTGTGGAGAAGAATGGCCCAAATTTCCAAGGACATTTGGGCACTTTAACATTAGGTAAAACACAATGTGACTCCAGGTTTGTGGTGAAAAATTATTAGTTAGGGCTGTTTGCCAGCTGCATGTGGTAACATGGAACAGGTCATCAACCTCCTGCTGCTCACCACTTTTTTTAAATGCACTTTATGGGAGGCTTCATAATGAAATCTACATTGAGTACATGTGCTGTAATTTGTTAAATATAGAAATATCTGGAAATGTGAGCTATGTGGTCTTCACTTGCCTCCCAATTGACATTTACAGTATGTTATTTAAAAAGAGAACATGTATTTATATGAGCTACAGAAAGGTCTATTAAATTGTCTGGTTTTTTTGTTTGTTTGTTTTTTACAATGGAATTGGACTCTTTGCAAGTTGGATCTGGTTCATAGAGTAAAAACAACATCTTCCCTTGGGACACTTAATTGGTTTGTTCCAGATCTCATTTGTTTGGCTTCTGCACGTTTAGTACTCTTATCTTACAATGTCATGTTGAAGATAGCAAAACAAAGCATGTCCTAATTTATGTTCTGTATGTTTTATTGGTCCTGTATGAGGCCAACATTAGTCTATTTTTGTGCAATGTCACTTTCGGCAAAGCACGGCCGCCTAGTTCAGGGTCATGGAGGAGGAGTAGCCTACTCCTCAGCGTGACCCTGAACCAGTCCAGTCCAGTCCAGTCCCATGGAACAGGAATGTAACAGAAATATGATCATTATACATTTCATTAAAACTAAATACAAAAAGTAGTTAATTCTGACATTAAAACAGCTTTTTGCGGGGTTGTGATAATTAGTCTCCTCCATTTGTCACTGCATCACTAAACACGCAAAGGGAGACTCCTGACGACTCACGTAGGCTACACGCGCGCCTCCCGTGTGGCTGCAAAATCAAGGTGTAAAAAAAAAAAAAAGACCAACGCGTGTTACCGGCAGTCACACAGCCACAGAGCATTGGTGAAAATGTAGAAAGTGAGTGGTTCATGTGCGAGCTTACCACATTCACATTCGCCTGTGCGCAATAGCACCGAGCGCTCCTCCTGCTGCTCGCCTCGCAGTGCTGGACGCGATGACCGGATAACTTTTAACTCTGCAGTTACGGATGATGCTTTTATCCTCGATGGCATCTGATGAATTCTTCTCTGGGAAACCGTAACAGGTAATTCTGTTTACTTATTCTGTCTCCTTGGTTTAAAAATCATAATAAAAAAAACACCACAGCATCATTTCACACCCGTTCGAAGTTTGCATGTTTCTGCTCCAGTGTTTGTGTAGGCCTAAATTAAATTCTTATGCTTCCGTTTGCTAATTGTTCCATTGTGCGTGTGCTCTGATAGTTGATCGTGTGGGGAAGCAGGATTGTGGAGCCTGAAAAGATGCTCCATTACAGGATTTAATTGCATTTTACATTAAGGTTTGACTTGGCAGCCAATTTAAATTTGGAAGGAAAAATACCCCAAATAAATTGTCTTTTGCTGCATAACCCTTAACTGATATGCTCCTAATTTATCGTTAAAATTGATTAAATATAACTACGTTGCTTTATGTCTTCCTATATGCAGTTAAATACAGTAACACACCCATACAACCTCCCTAATTACGTTAGAGCAATCAACAATATGAGCATTATTAGACCAATCATCGGACCATCAAATGCACGCATATGCATGTGTGCATTTGAGGGTCCGATGATTGGAGGAGGTCAGAGCTCTGCATATTGACATGAGGGGGAACTAAAGAGTAAAGAGGGAAATCTGTTTTAGAAAAATCAGCCCTTGATCTACAATATAGAAACAAACCATTCACTGGAGCACTATGCAGCCCTGTTTCACAAAACCAGTGTCCTCAGATAAAAAATTAAAATGCTTGTGTATGTTGTTTCATGATTTGCATTCCTCGCGACCTATCACACTTGATTATGTGATAAACTCACTTCCATTAGGAGACTTCAAGGTGATTGATATTGGTGGCTGTTTTTAGTTTTGCTTCTTCTAGATTCTCTTGAGGACAATCATGTGATAGTGGTGCCACTGAGGCACTGAGTGGGATTATAGACCAGGAAAAATCTTTAAAAGCCTCCTGGGTTTGAACCATATCTAAAAATGATCCTAGTTTGTTGTGTCATTCTCCATATTTCGGTCTAAGAAAGAGAGAGGAGGGGGGGAGCTGGATAAGATTGATCACTTTTTTTTTAACATGTAGACACAGGTGTGAGCACTGCAACAGCAGCGCTGTTATCTGGATTCAGGCCAGATAGGGAGGATTGGGAATAAGTGAGAGGAAGGATTGAGTGCGAAGAGCAGAGCCTGGGACCAGAGCCAACCTCTCAGGGTGGCATCACAGACTTCTTACCCCTCCCTGATGAGCTAACCTCACTGACACTGCTCAAAGGCACACTGCCAGCCACTCATTAAAGTTACCATCTCTGCTTTGGAGTTTCTGTTCAGGAAGGAAGGGAGAGGCTGACTGGAACAATCAAAAATGCATTATACTGTTACTGAAGTTTGCTGTTGAGAGCATGAATTTTTGCTGCATCGTTATGGATGTGATTATCTGTATAGGAACCAGTAGCTTAAGGAGGCAACAATATGTGCTTCTCAGCTGGAAAAAATAAAACACTTATGTATGGAGTTATATTCCTATATTCAAGAGCGCATTCTATCAGCTTACTTATGCCAGTGTATACAGCTATGAACATTACTGCAGGGATGCTTTTACACTGTTTTATTTATCATTTAATCTGACTACTGTTCCTAGGAACCAACTAGGGATGTTTCCCACAAGGCTTCTGACCTGAAACCATGCTGCTACCATCATCTGATGGCTAATATGCTAGACTTTCATTTGACTAATGAGATGTGAAAATGTTAAGTCTGTGAATCCAAAAGAGAGGAAGTTATGTGATGAATGGGTAAACACCAAACTATGCTCTTTTCCTTTGGTAGGTCTTCCAAACATCTCCTCTCCCATGTCACCGTGGCGTCTCCATGGCGATGTTCAGCAGTGCAGAGCAGGTCTGGAACGAATCAGACAGACTTGGATTGGACTCAGAGAGGAATGAGAGTTCAGGGGAATCAGGGCAGGACGAGCGTAACTACTACGCCATGCTGTACTCCCTGCTCATCCTGGGCATCGTGTTTGGAAATGTGCTGGTGTGTCTGGCTGTTCTGAGGGAGCGTTCCCTCCAGACGACCACCAACTATCTGGTGGTCAGCCTGGCTGTTGCCGACCTGCTCGTGGCCTCGTTGGTCATGCCCTGGGCTGTGTACCTGGAGGTGAGGAGTTCAGGGTGTCTGTATTTACTTAATGTTATTACTTGTAGCTAATTATTTCAAAAGTTGATCCAAAAGCTACTTTTAGGTAACTATTTCAGCTGTTTACTTTCAGGCAATGGTGGAAGAAGCATTCAGATCTTTTACCTCAGTAAAAGTAGCAATTTAAAAAAATAAAAGTCCTGCATTCAAAATTTTAAGTATAAAAGTATTAACATCAAAATGTACTCAAAGTACCAAAAGTAAAAGTACTCATTACAGAGAATTACCCATTTCTGAATAATGTATATTACTGGACTACTGGATTACTTCATATACTGCTGCGTAGCTCTTCCTATAATAATACCTCGTAATTTATTAGTCTATCTTTATTTTTTATTAATCTAAATCTTCAAAGGCACTAAAGTTGATAAATAAATGTAGTGTAATAAAAAGTTAAATACCTCCAAAAAGTAGTGGATTAGAAGTATAAAAAGAAAAAAATTGTCAAGTACCTAAAAATTGTAGTTTTAACTTCTATGTTGCTTGCTTACTAGTTTCCCTGCAATCTCTTTTGCAAAACATGGCCTTAAGGTATTACAGTTATCTCAGGTTTAAAGGAGGAGAGTAATGTGCAGTCAGCATATTGTCTAGTAGCTTACTGGTTATTGTGACAATACATTTACTAAATGACCAATTTGTAATCCTAATTGGATGTATTTTCTTCCCTAAACACAAGTGGATACGTTTATTTTAATCAAATCATGAATTATAATTTTTTTAATTGGCTGAGCTACCCCATAATCTTTCCACCCACCATCCCAGCAACAATACTGTAGAAGTACCGCTTGTGCTGCAAGTACCCCTGGTTGGGAATCATCTCTAGAGCTCTGAAGGGAAAGAAGGGTAAGGAAGTAGAGAGGAAGCACGGAGGGTGTGGAAGAGATTGAAATACAGGTGCTTGGCAGTGAGCTGACGCGAATAGAGGACAGAAAGTTGGGACAAAGTGGACTTTTGCAACAGGAAAATGGAGCTGCAGTCAGAGATAAAAATGATGAGGGTCATTTGGAGTTTATTACAAAGTGAAAGCTGTGTGGTTTATAATAGTGCTTCACCATTCCTTTAGATTATACATAATTGCTGAAGGACATATTGAGTATTAAGAAATAATGACTTCACCTGCTTTGGGTATTTGGCTGAGCTGCAAATTACGTAGAGGCAACTGCAAACCTGTGAATTTCATTTTTATCAAAACCTTTGAAGCAAACTGATATTTGTTTGCTGTTAATTTTTATTTACACTTTAAAAATTACTTGCTAATGCTTATTGTTAATTTTCTCAGCCTCCATCCTTGTGGGGCTGTTCAGTAAATCCATTAACTGTACTGGCATTCATGACTCTCAGGCACATTTCATCAAAGTAATACTCTGCACACTGAAAATGCACTGCAGGGGTTTCCAATTTGTGTAAGAGCACAGGCTTGTGTGTGTGTGTGTGTGTGGGGGTCACAGTCAACAGAGAACACTATTTTGCACAGCGTGCAGAAGATTGAACGACCATAAAAATAAATAAATGAACACACTCAGTGAGCTGAAGCTTACAAATTAAACATGATTTTAACCCTTGTGTTGTCTTCCCGTTCGCCAAAATTGAAAATTAACTTTTTTTTGTCTCTTTTCCCAATGTTTTTGTCACTTTTTTTCAAAGCTTTTTTTTTTATTCATAATTTTTTTTTTTATATATAAATTAACAAATTCTTATGACATTATAAAACACCCTAAATTCAATCCATCAATGTCCATTTTGGGCAATTTTGTTGAAAGAAACCCATATTTCTGATATAAAAAACTTTGAAAACCGGTCAAATTCGTCATGTTGTTAGAGCATGTGTTATATTTTTCATTTCAGATTCAAAGGAGAGACTTACAAAACCATAAGAAATAAATCATTAAAACCATAAGGAATGAATCATTAAAATATAGTATCATACAAATATAATAATTGGTGCCATATTCATTATTTTAGCAGGAATTTAAAGGTCAGTAATATCTTATATAGGGCTGGTGGAAAAACATATTAGTCAGAGGCAAAGTCTTTCAACTCCCAAGACACTGCGAGCACCATCGCCCTGCGAGCTCTATAATCTGAAGGATGGGGGATTAGCTTGTTTTGACCAGAGGGTTGCTGGTTTGCTTCTGCAGATGTGTCTTGGCAGGAAAACTGACTGAGTATCTCTCTCCCCACCCCTCAGCAGGTACCAATCATGTGCCCTTGGGCAAGCCATCTTATATCTGAATGGTACAGTTGATGTATGACTTGTACTGGAAGGAAGTGGTTGTATTGCAATGACAGAGAGCTCGCTTTCTATAAATCATCCTAAATGATGCTGCTTGGCCTCAGCAAATATACGGCCTGACTCGGAAACAGCTCCATTGGTATTGTGGAGGTTACCCCTCTTTAAGGTCAACATTTTATTCGTGGTGTTTTATTTTATGAAATACAGGTAGATCTGACAGAAAATGTAAGATTAAGTGGTACAAATGTACTCCTGCGCACAAGAATAAATAAATAAATCCACATGCAGATTATTTCTTCTTGGGTCAACACTAGGGTTGGGTACCGAAACGCGGTGCCAATAGGGCACCAGCTCCAATGTAAACGGTAGTAACGAGACCGAATAAGAACGAAAATTTCGGTTCCTGACTTTTTTCTTTTTTTCAGAAGCATCGCTGCACGGGACGCCAAGTTACCATTAGCTAGTAGCTGGATTAAACACAATGGTTAAAATGCTGACAGTTTACGTTAAGCGGTGTAAAGTGTGACTGTATTTCCCTTTGGAGGATTCCAACACCTTATATGTAACTGTCTGACTGCAGCTGCCGTTGTCGGAAAAACCACACAGACTTGAAACTCGCCAGTCTTGTGGTGCATTTTAAGTTATTGTAAAATACCCTTTTCCCATCTAGTGCTTGTTTTTGTCGTTTACTGGTGAAATAAGTCAAGTTATTGTTATTACATTATTAATTAATAATTTTTTGACCATACGGCCTAAAAAAAATAAACAAGCCATTCTTTAATGTCGTTTTGTGCTCCTTTTTTATATTTTATATTATATACATTATAAATATATTATATATATTTTGGTTCAGGCACCGGCACCATTTTAAAAGTATCGATTTAGCACCAGTACCGGAAACATGATACCCAACCCTAGTCAACACTTTCCACTTCCACCTTTCATCAAGAAAAATTCCAAAAAATGTGTTTTATTATCATCTACGCCTGTTTCACATAATTTCCAAAAAGGAAGTTTATTGTCACAGAATATGATGTTATTTTTACTTTATAGAAAACAGTGGAAACACAAACACAAACACAAAGATCTTTGACAGATATTCTATCTCCTGTCCCCGGGTCCTAACATTTGTTGCTCCTGCTGTGTCTTTTTACTGAGACATTTTGCACTTAACTGCTGCAAAAGTATAGATTTTATACAGTTTGTTCAAACAGTCGATACAAGGTATATGCAGAGCCCCACTGAGTCACCATAATTTCCCCACACTGTGCACATTTCGTTCAATATGTGCTCACATGTGAGCCTCAGCCTTTTTGTTTGAGGGGGTGACTGAGTACAAAAATGTACTGTGTACATGCAGTGTATTGTGTGTATTGACATAATTTCTACATTTGAGAAGTCCTTACAAAATATTAAAGAGATGATAGTTGCATGCCACAAAGAGGACATTTTACCTATGCTGTGTCATAATTCCATACTAAAAACTCAGTGTATACAGTATATACAGTAATATACTAATTGTAATAGAATACAGTTTTTGCCGTTTCTAAGATCTTTCTGTCCATTAGGAGAAGGTACTTAAAGTATTAAAAGTAAAAGTAATCAATGCAGAAAAATACTTTTATAATACATTTTACAAACTGGAAACGATCAAAACAGTTATGTGTTTAACCATCCATTTGTAAAGTTACTAGTTACTAAAGCTATCAGATTAATGTAGTGGAGTAAAAAGTACAATATTTCCCTCTGAAATGAAGTGGAGTAGAAGTAGAAAGTGGCATGAAAAGTAAAAGTACAAGTACCTCAAATTTATACAAGTACAGTACTTGTAAAGTAAATGTACATAGTTACATTCCACCACTGGAAATTGTATTTAATTACACCCTCCCTGCCTATTCAACATCCTTATATTTTAAACTCAATACCTCTAGTTTGTGGAAAACATTATGCAACTGTTTTCACAGCCTGAGTTGTTTGCTTTCTATTTACATCTTCGTACCGTACTGTACTGTACTGTGTGTGTGTGTGTGTGTGTGTGTGTGTGTGTGTGTGTGTGTGTGTGTGTGTGTGTGTGTGTGTGTGTGTGTGTGTGTGTGTGTGTGTGTGTGTGTGTGTCTGCGCCCGTGCGTATTCCCATGTGTGCCCGCCGCCTCTCTGTGTGGGTAGGCATATATTCATTTCATTGACACAAAAGATTCAGCAACCAGGCAATGGAGTTTGGATCCCATTTATCTTTGTCAGACAGGTAATACGAGGCATTATGGAGCGGATAAGTGAAAGTGAAAGCCTGTTGGTCAATGTCATGTCAATGATAATTAGATTTAACAACATTATGAATTGTATCTATCATGATGCATCATCACAGGCCATTTTCACATTTACCCTTTGCAGCTAGTGTTATCTGAAAACAAGTGACTTAAACATATTTAATTCATGCATAAATTAGCCTAATTAATGCCCCTATTATTATAACTGCTTAAAGTCAAAATATCAAGGTGAATATGGTAGTATTTTTGGCAGCTTATTTTTCTTTATCCTTCTTTTTAATGTAGTCCAAACTATCTTCATGCATTTCCTTCTTCCTTGCCTTTCTTTTACATATGCAAGTGTCTGTGTTCATGTGTGCACTCAAGAGGTGTGTCACACTTCACGGTGAAGAAGGGAAAGAGAAACGTGTGCGTTGATAATCTGCCTGTCTGTCCTGTGCAGGTGGTCGGCGGCGCTTGGCTTTTCAGCCGGCTCTACTGTAACGTCTTTGTCACGCTAGATGTGATGATGTGCACTGCCAGTATCCTCAACCTGTGTGCTATCAGCATTGACAGGTGAGTGTGTATGTGTGTGTACCTTCTTGCTGCAGTCACTGTGTGTATGACTACAGAAATTTGCCGTGACACCTCCAGTATGGATGTCATCCATGATGGACCATGTGTGATTTCCATGTTTTAAGGTCTTGTTCTTTTCTTCACCTCACCTCATAGATATTTCACAACTTCCTGGAGAAAGACAATATTTTACCATATTCATTTCCTCTTAAAAAATGTGTGTCAGCGTGTACATCTGTGCGCATCAGTGCGGGACAGAATGAGAGACAGTGAGGAAGAGACAGAAATTAGGAGATTTTATGTACACGTATGTGTGGTTTTTATTTGATCTTCCAGGTTCAGTCCCTGGTCTGTTTATGTCTAATAGCTGTGCATTTGTTTGCATTACTGTAGGGGAAACTGTGCCGTGCATCAGTTGAACCTTTAATGTAGATGTGCATCTTCTATTTAAATTATTTATTTGCTTAGTTTTCTTCTTGTGTCACAGTTAATATTTAAATGCTCTCTACAGTCTTTGAACTTAAAACCTTCAGGCATCAAGAGTCCAACTACATAGTATGTATAAAGTACTACATAAGGACTGAAGGTGTCATGGGAATGTATTTGCACAGTTAGTAAGTAAGACCTTCCAATGTGTGCTTTCATAGTGTCGTCAGTTACAAAGCTGGGTTACCAACCAAGACCTCTTATGCATGATAACAGGTGATCCTGCATAATTATTTAATTATGTGCCTAGGTCTCGTAGAGTGTCAACAACTAGTTTAACCACCTAACCATTCGAGTGACAATGTGAAAACAATGCGGCAATATGTGTAAGGTGTTGCTCGTAGTGATGAACCTACAGAGGATTCTCATGTGACCCTGCAGTGCCCCTCGGCTTCACAGAGCTTTATAGTTTCAGCTCATTTAAACTTTACTGTTTTGGTTCACACTCATTTCCTCTCATAGTTTTCAGCCACAGCAGGCAGCTGTTTTCAGTGAAATAGCTCTAACAACTCATTGTAAACTACCTGCCCAGCACAAAAGCAGCAGATAGACACAGTTAGAGACTAGCTGGTGAGCACAGCAGAGTATTTAGCAGCTAAAGAGACAGATATGTCCCTCAGGAGACCAAAAACGGATCTAAAAGAAAGTGTTTATTGGACTTTTATTCACAACACAACTCCAAATGAATGATTGTTGTTTTGTAACTGCTGAATTTGTAAAAAGGCAACACCAGACAAACTTAACAAGTGATGACAAGTCAGTTTCTGTTGCCTCCAATTGGCCGACGGTTTAGATTGCCACAAATTAATTAATACACAAAAAACTTGCAGTCGGGGCAATGGGACCTTAGAGGCAACATGATCCAGGGCCCCCTAACAGGTTACCAAATCACTTTTCCCCATAGTTTGTATCTCTCATTGCACATGGTTACATGCCTGCTGGTACATACACTATGTTTGTACGTACAATGCACAATTTGCTTCTGAGGGATCAAGATATTTGGAGCCCTACAGTTCTCTGTGATTGATGTGTCAACAACACCACTGCAGCATCACACGCTTTGTGAGGTGCTAAATTAAAGAGAAACACCAAGGACATTCTGTGTCATTGATAGTGTTCAATGCACCCACTCAACCTTTGTGACAGTATTGTTTATTAATAAGTTTATAGCAATTGTTGCTATGATAGCAGGAAAGATTCATTGCCTGTCAAAAGGAAGGGTCAAACCAGGCTATTCGGAAGCAGCATAAAAATACAACAGAAAGGAAGTTTTTGCATTAAACTTCATGGTGAAGGTATTGTGAATAGGCCTACTTACGGCGTAAGTAATGGTTTGAGGGGCTTCTCAGAGCAGTAGCTGTTTTAATCCTCAATTAAATGTGTAACTTAAAACAGCACTTGATCAATAAATCATGTACATTATTTTCAACCTACTCCATTTGTTCATATCTGCTTTTATTCAACCAGACAGCATCATGGCAGAAGGGAACAGTATTTTTAATGAACTTCTGTGCTCTGGGTTTAGCCCCACATTTTGCCCAGAGAAGAAGCAGTGTAATTATTCTGATGAGGATAAACAATCATGGAAGTTATCTGGCTTTAAACAACATCACATCCATTTTGGGTCAGGGTCCAGCATAATTGTTGCCTCATGTGAGCCTAGTTTTCCCGGGCTCATTATACACTCATGGCGTATAGTGTGCTGATTAACTCTTAAATCAAACCTCCACTTGGTTTATTGCTGAATACCCAAATATTTTCTAGATAGAAATGCCTGCTTTGCTGCTCTATTGTTGGTCTTTATATTATCTGCTTTCTCTCAGCAGTGCATTTCTTGGCATCCTTAAGATCTTTTCAGTGGCACTCTTTTTCTCACTCTAATTATTCCCTTTAACTTTACTATATCAGCACTTCTGTCTTCATCCAAATAAGATAAGATAAGATAGAACTTTATTAATCCATAACCCTAACAATAACAATAAATGTAAAGTGTATAAGGAGTTATGTTCTAACACCAGTGCCTATACGATTTAGTAAATAAGTAAGCTAAAGATATTGTGCATGAAATTAAAAAAAGTAATATTGCACATGATATTGATATATTTTTGTTCTCAGTGTCCGATGTTTCAGCTTTCTGGCCCACCTATTCTCCTATCCCCTATACACACATATTTTCACAGCTGGACAGACTCTAATGTGTGTGTGTCTGCAGGTACACAGCAGTGGTGATGCCCGTCTTGTACAACACCACCCATCGCTCCAGGAAGAGAGTTTTTGTGATGATTGCCACTGTGTGGGTCCTGGCCTTCACTGTCTCCTGTCCGCTGCTGTTTGGTTTCAACACCACAGGTCAGGTCAACAACATTATGACTCCTATCTTCCTGTCTGGATGCATCGTAGCGAAGAATCAGGTTATGCAGGATACAAAATAGAATGCAAGGCACGAAGGCACCGTGTTAATATGAAATTGAGTGCCAAAATTCAGTCTACTTGCCGTGTAGGGTCAGCAGTGGGACATGACATGCAATCTAAAATGGGATGGGACACCACTTTAGTCAATTTACTAGTCATGGACTGTACTGCTCAGCCTGAAGAAATATTGTATAATGTTTTTGTGACTCTGTCTTGAGCTTTCTCAAGCCTGAGAACACACCACTGATGATGGGATTGAGAAGTAACATTTTTAACAGAGTTTGTGTTAAAAACTAGAACTTGTTGAGTTTGAATGATATATATCATGATAACCATTTATTAATGCTATTTTCAGGTCATATCGTTCAGGCCGTAATTAGGAACAGCTGAGTGGGAGAAAGCCTTGGAGTTGTAATCCAAAGTCACAGATATTGGCTGTCAACAAATCTGTGGCAAAATGGATGAAAAAGCCTATTGCTAAATAAAATCCAAATAAATAAGATCCAAAATTATTATGTATTTGACTCAGCAAATTTAAAAAGAGTTATACACCATTGGTTTGCATGTGATTTCACTTGTTAACAAAAATGTGCGATCCGCTGATACGAGCTCCGTATGAGCACAAATATTGATTTTGAAATTATTTATTGATTTAAAAATGGTCCGCCAGAGTCTATAATCAGAACTGCGTCCATGGCAACACTTACCTGTGATTGACCAATTAGAATCAAGTATTCAACAAGGCCGTGTAATAAATGTATATCATTTATCTGTGAGGTTTAGTACACTGCAGGATTTGTCTTATTTTTATGTTTATTTAGAATTATTAGAATATTATTATATTGTGTGTATAGGTGGAGGGAGTAGTGCTGATAGCAACAATAAAAGAAGGCATTTTTCCAAACAAGTGAAAATGCATACATTTGTTAACTTTCAAATATTGCATTGAATTCTGGTTAAATGAGGTTACTGTATGTGGAGAGATGGCGGGATTACTGAACAATAACTAACTTGCTATGCTGATGAAATCACATCTTCTGCATTTTTGTGACGAAGAATGAACCACCACACAATAAAAAGGACAGAGAACTGCGAGAGACATCACCAGGAGCTATTTCTATTTCAATAGCCAACAGCACCGATGCATGACTGCACATACACAATTAGAAACATTAGTCAGACACAATGTAAAGCTACTCACAGAGACACAGCCATTTAGTTTTGTCTACTTACAATAAATGCAAATCACTTCTGTTTGTTCATGCCACTGAGATGCAATATGCAATATGCATTTCACAGCTGTGGTCAGAGCCTGTCTTTTTTTTTTTTTTTTTTCAAATTTCAATTTGCAGCACTATTTGCTCAGCTGATAGATATTTAACGCTATATTGATTGAAAAACTGATATATACTGTACACTATTATTATTGTCATGATGTCAAATGGTTTCTTATTCTGAATTTATAGCGCAATTACTCTCAAATCAATCATGCCTCCACCTCACAATCATCGCTGTATGATTAGGTATGTATGGCGAATATGAAAGAGGACAAGCCATCAAGATCATTTTACAAGTGGAGAGCATCTAGCACTGGGCTCAGAGTTCGGCTATAAATTACGCCTATTCTCTTTTGATATCCTGTGTGATTTTGAGGCTGTTTTGCATAATTATAATTTATTTTTTACTCAGATGACCCCATGGTGTGCTCCATCTCCAACCCCGACTTTGTGATCTACTCCTCGGTGGTGTCCTTCTACCTGCCGTTTATTGTCACTCTGCTGGTCTACGTCCGCATCTACGTCTTCCTCAGGATGAGGCGGAAGAGGATCACCTTCGGCCAGGCCAGCGGAAAGGTGCAGCCAGGCTCAACTCTGCCGTCTGTGGTGAGTCCATTATCTTTGTTAGTGTTTTCACTTTTGCTGAATTATGCTACTTTGAATAATTGCAGACATAATGGTTTATTGTCGTTTATTTATGACTTACAAACATTTTTAACTGAAAACTTGATTGCATTTGATGTGATATTTGATGTGATATGATATTCATGACGCAGACTTGAT
Source organism: Perca fluviatilis (assembly GCF_010015445.1). NCBI lineage: Eukaryota > Metazoa > Chordata > Actinopteri > Perciformes > Percidae > Perca > Perca fluviatilis. The sequence continues at coordinate 16,272,123 of NC_053133.1, read as the reverse complement.
GTTTTATTATCATTTATTTAACTTGTTAACATTAGTAAAGGATTTATTAACCATTTATACAGTCATTAGTTACAATTTATTAACGCTTTATAAAGGGTGTCTTATTAAAACGTGGCATCTGAATTATACAGAGAAAAATACTATTGTCCACCATTATAAAACCCTTTCGATCTGATTGTATAAAGTTAATTCATGGTGGTCAAGCTCAGAATAATGCTGCTGTTTGTTTAGCTCCCAATAAACTGACTCTTTGTAGATTCAAGTTTTTCTCTGCAGCTTTATATTTCTCATGTAACTGCAGGCTCTCTCCCTCATTCGCATTCCCCCACTTTATGTATTCCCATAATGACTTGCAAATTACAATTTACCTTTTATATTAAACTAGACCTCTCTAGCAAAACCTTCCCCAGAGCCTGATAACTGGCTCCATTATAGTATGAGAGAACACTTGTCTGAGAAACTCGGCAAAATTGCCAAAGTAAAAGCCGGTTTTCTCATTTGCATAATTTCCTATAAGTCATTTGCAGGTAAAAGAGTTCGGAGGAGATGTCAGAATAATCTCAGGAATATTGCTTTGCTCAAATAGGAGAAAAATGCTGTGTCATTTTGTAAAATGTAAATGTAGGCAAGTGGCCTCTCCGAAGGTCAAAGAAGAAATGTAGAAAAGATTTATAGTATGGTTCTTAAGCATCTGACACGACTGTCACTGTCAAAATAAAGTTGTTCTTAATTAAAATGGCTTGTAACGCTAAATATATTCAATTTAATTTGGAGGAGTCTTCTCTGTCCCTCTTATTTATCTTGTATAGATAGATAGATAGATAGATAGATAGATAGATAGATAGATAGATAGATAGATAGATAGATAGATAGATAGATAGATAGATAGATAGATAGATAGATAATATCCAAGCCCTGGAGCTGGAGGAGAGGCTGAGATTAGTATAATGGCAACGTTTTTTGAAATAACACAATAGGGTAGGATATATATGATATTGATATGAAGAAGGAGACTTGTTTCAAAAGCGACTTATCTTTATTGCTGCTGTGAGCTTTAATTGAGTCGCACAGCGTTTGGCTCAGGAGTGAAAGAAACTGAAGACATGACAGACGTGAATCGCTATTCATGTCTGCATTGGGAGACACTGAGATGCATACTGTATAGATGAATCAATGACTTTCCAAATGAATGGCAGAGACTTTCTGTACGTGTATATTGATGGGGTAGGGGTGTTGGGACTAGATAAGGGTGGCTCAGCATTTTTCTATCCCTCTCATCCCCTAGGAGACCTGTCTACAAGAAGAGACTCCCAAGGCAAAGCAAGACCTGTCACCTATAAGGATTAAAGTGGTGGGTGCTATTTTAAACGAGAGATCCAACACAACTGTGAGATTCTTGAATAGAATTTTTTTCAGTGCTTTAATTTAGCTGAATGCAGCACAGTCTAATGCCTGACTAACTCTCATATTGACTGTGTTGGCGTATTGTGACATGGTGGCACACAAGGGGGTTCTGTTTTTAGCTTTTCATGGGAGTCTGTCAGCGTGTATGTTCATGCACACTTGAGTTATTTTTGTTCCGCTGTGTGGTCGCAGCCCAGGGGTCTGAGAAGGAGCTGAAAATTGTGATTCTGAAGCGTGTCTATCGTCACCTGTTCACTTGTCAGCTGAACAAAGTCTGTGGGTGATGCACTGCACTGCAAAAAAAAAAAAACTACAGCACCTGCATAATCCACAGACTGCTCAAAGGCCGAGGGAATGACAATCTATAATTTTCCCCTAAAGGAAAATGTGTAAAGAGATGAGTGTGTTAGTAAGAGAAGACAATTAATGTTTCTGGCTATACTAGAAATATACATTACACAATACTTAAAACTAGTTAATGATGCTTGTTATTGCTCCAAGGGGGAAAAGCTCATTGGAGCTGTAGTTGCTGAATTTGCAATGTTTTAGAAAGTGGAAGTAATTGCTGATACAAGGCTATAAAAAATTAAATATTGTATTTACAGGTAGTTACCAGATATTGCAGTCGCACTGATATATGCTGAATGCCAACTCTGCATCTGCGATTTAAAAACTTGGAGAAGAGGTGCAGTGGGGGCTTTTCCACCTTTTTCAGTCTGTCTGAACAGCACTTCTGAGATGTATTGGCCATAACGTCCAACTTTCTGAATCATACTCCCCACTGTGTTGGCTCACTGGAGTAGCACTCAGCTTCTAATATTTTCCACATGAGGTCAAGGCAGGATAAGAGGACGGTAATCTTTCAATAGAAAGAGAAGAAGATAAGAAGGAAGGCAGAGCAATGAACTGTGATATCTTTAAATTGAAACATTAAGCTGCAAAATATATATATATATATATATATATATATATATATATATTTTTTTTGCAATTGGAGATGGCAGAACTAGCTGAAAACACAACATTGCATCACCGAATTAAGACATTAGTAAACAATTAGCTATTTACACATTCAGCAGACACTGAGCAGCATTTAGACTTGTGTTTCTTGGCACATGACAAAGGTCCAATATTCAGTCCTTTTAGCTCTGTTTTGGTCTTCCACAACTCCCAAGGAAAATATCCAGCACTTCAGACAGCTAAATGCTCCACTACGTTCCCCAGATAGCTGCTAACTTTGCCTGCCATTTGGTGCTTGGCAGGTAGCGTTCTAGGTGAGAGTGAACCAAAACATTACAGCTGCAGGCCAAAAAACCAAAACAATGACCTGAAAGACGCCAAAACACTCCGTAGAGCTGAGGGGAACAGAGTTGGGTTGGTCCCTACAACCAACAATGTTGATATAACATATTGCCATTTGATCTATTGTTTATATAAAAATATGAATTAGTGCAGCTTTAATGACATAACATAGCCTATAATAAAACTAATATGATTACATGTGTGCTAATCTCGTTATTGTGTGTCATTTGCCCCGACAACAGAGTGTAGAGCCTTCAGGTCCCTCCAAGCCCAACCTGTTGTCAGGTTGCCTGGGGCGCAAACGCCCAAAGACGGGACCTGTGGAGAACTCTGTGGTGCCCCCGGTGGACATGCAGAACTGCTGCAGCATCAGCCACGCCTCTTGCGGCCGCACCGAGCTGGATCTGGAGCAGGAGCGAGGGAAGGAGGAGGCGGAAGAGAACAACCAGAGTGAACGGCCTCCTGTCAGGATGAGCTGCGAGGTGAAGGATCTGTCAAATGGACGAACACACACGTCACTGCAGTCGATGGCTCTTTCTCACATTAACAGCTCACGATTCAGGAGCATGCACGCACGGGAGAAAAAGGCCACTCAGATGCTGGCCATTGTGCTTGGTGAGTGGAGATTGTCTTAAGTGGCTAAGGAAGGAAAATGTTAATGTGATGGTAGCACTTAACACAAGCAATTTTATAGATAGTTGTTTATTCTGTTTCAACTGTTTTGACATTTTCCTGATTGCCATATGTACCCGGTCACCTGGCAATGGTAACACGGTAAAACCAGCACATTTTCCTACTCCGTGTGCATTTGCGGCCTATTTTGCAGAGCCACAATAAATCAAGTTGACATGTCAAAAATGTCTGGCTGGCTTTGGGTTCACAGTGTGTGTCCAGACACACGCTGCAGCTCCTGACACAACTTCCACACGCTTCAATTATCAGTGAGGTTGCTATAAGCCCGTTCAAGTTAGCTCGGCACAGCATAGATCTCGCTGGCAAAAATTTAATCAGAGGTGTCTCATTACATTACACTGGTGTCTGTGAAAAAAACTGTGGCACACATCTCAGTCCCGCCCACTTCCCACCTGCTTTTCACCCAACTGACTAGTGCTTCTGATGTGACCCCAATTATAGTGCTTGACTTTAAAGAATGTTTAGTATGCTGCTGCATTTATAGTTTTTTATACATAATAAACTATGTCCTGTTGGCTGCTGCTGGGCATATTAAGTGACTTCAAGACTTGACTATGACTACCACATAAAGGTTAATTGGGAACCAAAAGTGTTTTAATTGACCCATTGCTAAGCCTGTCAAGCGTTTCATTCTGGCACACAGGCAGTTTTCAACAAAAGCAGCAGATTTACCACTTGAAATTCGTAGTAATTTTTGAAGCAAGGGGTCTTTGATTTTACACAAAAGTCAACAAAGGCAGGTCAACTATATCCAGCAGCAACTGCAGAATTTGTTGGGTGAAATAACCTTCGCTAGAAGAGTTTATCAGCTGTGGTTAGATAGTGTTACCTAATTAACTAACACTAACTTCATGAGTTGGTTAAAAAAGCTGACAATTTCTTTTAGTTTTACAGTTGCATTTTAGGGAATTTTCAAGCATAACCTCAAATCCCACAAAATGATTAATGTAGTTGGCTACTGTCTAGGTCTACATTAATTATTATGCATTGTTGGCTAACTGTTAGCTTTAAAAGTAACCCACAGTTACTGTAGGTAGTAAGATAGTTAGCTCAGCATGCTAAAATTTTTTGTTACTCTAAACTCATTATCACCCGTAACCCCGCATAATAATTAAAGTAGTTAGCTAATGACTACATTAATTATTATTAGCTAACTTTTGAAGTAACTGATTATTACTGTTGGTAGCTAGCTTATGCAGCTTATGTTACAGCAGACAAACACACTGTTTCTTACAAATCTGCTCTTATGTTTTTTGTTTCGTCCTCTCTTCATACCTCTCTGCTCTCTGGCTGCTCCAGGGGTGTTTCTCATCTGCTGGCTGCCTTTCTTTGTGACTCACATTCTGAACACCCACTGCAGGACATGCTACGTGCCTCCTGGGCTTTACAGTGCTTTCACCTGGCTGGGTTATGTCAACAGTGCCCTCAACCCTATTATCTACACCACTTTTAACATCGAGTTCAGACGGGCCTTCATCAAGCTCCTGAGCTGCTGAGGAGGACAGCGCGCCAGGAAATTCAAATGGAGATTAGGCTGTGCACTTGTGCTCCAACTCAAGCGTGGTGCATTTGGTAAATGGTGACCACAGATGTACGCTGTTCATGATCCATGTAAGCAAACCTGTCCTACAGGAATTACACAGTAGCAGCATGAAAAACAACAGACGCTGTGGTATGCAATAAATACAAACAAAAGGGGATTTTCTTTCTCAACAGGGCTGGGACTCCATTTAAACAGTATTACTCCTCAAATAAGACTTCTACCTACATTTTCACATGCATACAGTCTTATTGATAGCACAACGTGTTGGACTTTCTTGTTGAATATGTCTTGTACAGTATGAACGCTGCACTTTGGCACAGTCCTTTCCAATTGATGTAAGTTTGGAAGCTCTTTGGACTCAAGACGAAGCTTGAGGCTGATAAATTGAGAGCTCCGGGCCACTTCGTCCTGAGGCCCGCTGCCACCGCACTGTGGATTAACTGATGTTACTCACCTCCCACACTCACCCCTTACTTCATCACCATCAGTTACTCTCCAGTGAATGCACACATCAAATATCAAGGACATTCACTTGAATTTTGCAAGAAGGATCGTATTTGTCCCTGCCAAGCCTCACATCATTTTAAAGATTGTCATATATATTGATGTGGAAACATTGTGCTCAGTGTGAATTCATTATAATTAAAAGAAATGTGAGATTTTGATGTAATGCACAGTGTTTTTTTTAAAGGAACTCTCTGTTTATTGGCGAACCTCCCTGCTGGCGAGTTGCCTGCTGCTGTTCTGACGCGCTGATAAACGGAGGAGCTGTGTGATCCTAACAAATCAAGCAGGATTATCAACCATGTGGTGGGCAGGTCTGTCATAGACACAACATTTACTGCAGTGCGTTGTAAATAAAAGAAATGATTAAATGTTTTCCAGGCTATTTATACACAGAGTATTACAAGTGTATGCATGTATATGTCTGAATGTTGCTGATGATGGGAGACACCATGAGATACTGATGAATTAAAGTGTTTGTGAGCTTTCTGCGAGGAACACAAGAGGAATGGAGAGTGGAGAGGATTTTCTGAGATTTAGACACTGAAAAAAGAAGCAACATTGACACCGACGGAGGATTAAAAAACACAATACGAGATAGAGCATGATGGGAGAGCGGAGTGGGAAGGAGTAAAGCCAAAAAGAAAATAATTTAAGTAAATGAACAAAAATCAAAGATAACTAAGATGGGGGAAAAGGTAGATGGATCAAGGATAGCTGCACAAGGGAAAGAAGGGGTGGGGGTCAGCCTTTCTCAGCCTACAATTTAAGCTGTCTTATTTCTCTGAGAGGCATAAACACCTGCTCCCCTGGCCCTTTGTGTCATTGCGTTGGCCTTGTTCCACTGAAACTATTTATGAGGATGCACCAGGTGTATGTGTGTGTGACTTTATTTATGGGTGTACACTGTGATGTGAGTGGAACTTCCAGTTTAGGATCATCCTAACGCTACTAACCCGTAGTGTTAATTTATGTTTTCCTTCTCTAGAAAAAATCCATTTGCAACTGAAATTAATTAGTGCTGTCAAATGATTAAAATATTTAATGGCGATTAATTGCATTAATGTCATAGTTAACTCGCAATTAATCGCACATTTTTATCTATTCTAAATTTCACTTGATATCTTTTTGTCCCATTATTTTTTCTCATTTTAATGCTCTTATCAACATTTGTGCTTTCGGCAGAGAATTCGCATCAGCTGTGTGCTTGGCCATCAAGTGGTATTTCAGACTGGACGTGCTGCGATGATGGCTCAGTTCACAACGACAAAACACACAACACTTTGGTCTTGTCAATGGAACCATTTGGCAACTTTTTAAAAGTAAACTTTCCATTCAGAATCTTATTAGCATCCATTTCGGCGCGTTTAACTGACAGAACTAAAATTTATATTTAATAAGATGTAGACACGTAATAGTGTAATCAGGACATAAAAAAACTGAGGATGAGATGCCATGGTGTTTGCTCTTCTGTTCTTTTATTGAAATTGAATGTGAATTAATTTAATTAAAGATCCGTTTTAGCATGTAAATAATGCACAGCTGTGCACATAGATTATATTTAGTCATTCTGAGACAATAATAAAATCATCTTACTGTAAATTAACTGCATATGAGCCAAAACCCCCAAAGGCCAGGAAGCAGCTCTATGGATCAAATATACTAATGATATTGCTTTGTATCTTTATCAGTAGTGAGGCTAAAACGTGTTATGTGGATGCTGCTAGAGGACAAATGACAGGGTCATTAAAAACAAAAGAGTTTATCACTTCGGGAGAATATACTGTATGTGCTTATCCAATTTCATTGCAATCAGCTTTTTACAATGAAAGCCATCTTGTGTGAAAAGTTGACATTTTATCCTGAAGGTGATGAAAACACATGGAGAGCTTATTGAGTGTCTAAAATTGTGTGGCTTATTCTGATAGTATAGTGAGAACATTTGTTTCCAAAACAAGTTGATTGTGGCACTGCATCGTGTTTTCTCAAGTAATTATAAGGAAGATAATTCCAATTAATTTCTTGCACAATCTAGACAATCAGTGAGTCAGTGCACAGCAGGTCAGCTGAACATAAATATGAAGTTTATCTACAGGCAAGCACACAATTCCACATATGTAGAATTATGTTTAACATAATGATTGAATATTCATTTGTATCTAATGGCATTTTCACTCAAGGAAGTCCCTATTTTCCTTATCATTAGTAACATGGTGCTTTCCAAGAAATTACAGACCAGAAAAATAAAGCGTTTATCAAAGTAGCTTGTTTGAAATGATCTTTTTTACAATACACATCTGGCACATAGGTGCAAGGACAACGTTCTCGCCCACCAGCGGCTTATAGAGGCTCAGCTTCAGTGTTGGGTACTGACAGTGTTCAAAGTCCTTATCGCTGCACCCCTGCTGGTTTGTTGGAACCCCCGCACAGACATGCTGTGCTCTGTGTGCATTCCATCCTAAAGCCCCTTATCTAATGAGGAAATTATATGGAGCAGAATTATGTTGAATAAATCTGATAATTGTGGGAAATATTTGTATGAATACTATGACATAGTTAATACATACTATAGTATGACTTTTTTATGACATTAACGTGGCGACTTTTATAGTAGCCTCGGTCACCAAACATATAAACTATAACTTTTTTTCTGACAAACTATACTATGACTTTTTTCCAACTTTTTTAAACATACTATACTTTGACTTATGACATATTTATCCCACTGCCACATTTACATTACATACTATCGACCTACTAAGACTTTTTTTTTATGACTTTTATTTCAACTTACTATTCTATGACTTTTTATGACTTTTTAAAACGTTGAAAAGTCTTAAAAAGTCAACACTGAAAGGAGGACAGAGACAGGCCTACTATGACTTTTTAATGACTTTTTGCTCGCCAGTCTGCAACGTTCTGAAATGTTCTGAAACCTGCCAGTTTACACTAATGCAATGAGATGAGACGGTGTCTCATCTCCATAGCACAATGACTCTTGTACTCTTGTACTTGTCCTAACTCCAACTTTAATGCTTTTTTTATAGCTGAATATCATTTGTTGTGTCTACATATGAATGTGGATAACGTTAGTGAGTGAGATACTTGCTAAAGCTGCATTTCTAGTGATGAAACAGCGAAAACGTTTTATTTCTGATTCACTTCCTTGTTTTGACGATGCTCTCTTCAGTCACTTTCTAGGTCTCTCAACCATTTTTTGGACATACTATACTTTGACTTTTTTATGACTTTTTTTTGACATACCATGACTTTTTTTCGACATACTATACGATGACTTTTTATGATATTTTTCGACGTGACTTTTTTATCACTTTTTTCAACATACTATAGGCTACAATGACTTTTTCCCACTTTTTTCAATATAGTATACTATGATGTTTTTATGACTTTTATCGACATGCTATGCTATGACGGCTGTGGCTCAGGTGTAAGAGTGGTTGTCTACCAATTTGAAGGTCGTTGGTTTGATCCCTGACCCTGCAGTCCAATGTATAAAAGACACTGAATCCAAATTACTGATGCTGTGCCGATGGTATGTGAAAGTTTATGTAATGAGTTGGTGGCACCTTTCATGGCAGCCTTGGACACCAAACAAACTGTACTGATTTTTTTATGGCTTTATTCCAGCACATACTACGATTTTTATGACTTTTTCAACATACAAAAAGTCATAGTAGACTTTTTATGAAATTTTCGACATACTAGACTATGACTTTGGTATACTATGGCATAAAGGCTGTCGCTTAGGTGGTAGAGTTGTCATCGACCAATTAGATGGACAGTGGTTCAATCCCTAGCCCTGCAGTCCAATGTAAAAGAGACACTGAACCCAAGTTGCTCCTGATGCTGTGCCATCGGTATGTGAAAGTTTATCTGATGAGCTGGTGGCACCTTTCATGGCAGCCTTGGGCACCAAACAAACTATACTATAACCTTTTATGTCATACTCTACTATTACTTTTTTTCCGAAAAACTCTACTACTTTTTATGACTTGAAAAATGTCGGGAAAAAAGTCATAGTATAGTATGTCGAAAAAAGTAGTTTTTTTCAACTTTTTTATTTCATACTATACTCACAAAGAAGGAATGCAACACAGCAACAATTTACTTTTGGAATATTTTATTTTACAAATTACAGAACAGCTGCACACAAGACATTCTATGACTTTTTTGACATATTATACAGACTGACTATACTGACTCTTTTAACATACTATGACATTTATTCAACTTTGTCCGTCCGGGGTCTTAAACCGGCAACCCTCCAGTATTTCGAAAAAAGTCATAGTATAGTATGCCCAAAAAAAGTCATAGTATATTAAGTCGAAAAAATTCATATTATATCAAAAAAAGTCATAGTATAAGTATGCTGAAAAAAGTCAAAAAAGTCATAGTATAGTATGTTGAAAAAAGTCAAAAAAATGTCATAGTAAATATTCAGAAAAAAGGCATAGTATTGTATGTTGTAAAAAAGTCATCGTATAGTATGTGGGGAAAAGCCGAAAAAAGACAGTATAGTATGTCGAAAAAAGTAAAAACAAAAAAAGTCATAGTATAGTATGTTTAAAAAAGTCTTAGTATAGTATGTTTAAAAAAGTCATAGTATATTATATATATAAAAAAAAATGTGAAAAAAATGTCTTAGTGGAAAATATTCTGAAAAACAGGCATAGTATAGTATGTCGAAAAAAGTAACAAAAGTCATAGTATATAGTATGTCGAAAAAAGTCAAACAAAAGTCATAAGGTAGTATGTCGAAAAATGTAGAAAAAAGTCATAGTATAGTATGTCGAAAAAAGTCATAGTATATTGTGTCAAAAAAAGTCGAAAAATGTCAGTGGAAAATATTAGAAAAAAAGGCATTGTATTGTATGTCAGAAAAAAGTCACAGTATAGTATGTCGAAAAATGTTTTTAAAAAGTCATAGTATAGTATTTCGAAAAATAATTCATAGTATAATATGTCGCAAAAAGTCATAGCATATTATGTCGAAAGAAGTCAAAAGAAAGCCATAGTATAATATGTCGAAAAATGTCAAAAAAAAGTCATAGTATAGAATGTTGAAAAACGTTTTTAAAAAGTCATAGTATAGTATTTCGAAAAATAATTCATAGTATAATATGTCGCAAAGAGTCATTGTATAGTATGTCGGAAAAAAAGTCATATTTTCGGCATAATATCCTATAACTTTTTTTTCTACATACTATACTATGACTTTTTTATTTCATACTATACTAACAAAGAAGGAATGCAACAAAGCAACAATTTTCTTTCAGAATATTTTCTTTCACAAATTACAGAACAGATGCACACAATGCATACTATAACTTTTTCTTGAGACACTATACATACTCTTCTTACATGCTATGAAATTTACGAAAAAATATGAAAAAAGTCATAGTATATGTAATAATTATTATTGATTAAAGAAAATGCTTCTAATAAAATAGGCCTACTTCACATTAAATTAATAATGTAGGATGGTTACCTGACATTATCAAAATTGAATTATCAAATGCTTCACCTGCAGCTAGCCTCCTGGTATTTTTGATCCAGCTCTGCAAAGTTGCAGTTCTTTTAGCTGCTTCTTTAAGGTTTTTCACCCTCTTCTTCAGTCGTAGGAGGCATAGGCTTTATTATTTGTTGCATGACATGCATGAATCTGACGTGCACGTGTCTGTGCACCTTTCTGTGTGTCAGTGTGCATTCATAAGGAGTGCATAATGGAACATGTGTAAACAGGTCTAATTGAGGGAGGTTAAAATAATGTAGGATCCTATCCCTGAGTGAAAGGCAGAGGGAGGGTTTAGCTGCACTGCTCACCCTGTTAGGTGGGGATGACACGTCTGAGGAAGGAAAAGATTAATGTTATGTAGAGTTTAGATGTTTATCAGCAGGTCTCAGAAGGAACAGGATGCTTTACAGTGATGGCTGCTTATTGTTTAATCACTCAGACCTGCTTTGCATGTACAGTATGTGACTGAGGAGACAAAACACACAGGGCAGAAATACCTCAATGACTAAAAGTGTCTCTCTAGCTCAGGCACAAATGCAAGTCTCTTGTTCTGCTTCTTTCCTTTTACTTCATGAATATGAGAGGCTTTGTGCATTTCTGTGTGGACGAACAGATGTTATGGACACTTGTAGTCTTTACCAGCGGCTAATGATGATGGATAAAGATGCTGATTACAGACAGGGGTGGTAATGACATTCTGTCTGTCCCTCTCTTCTTCCACCAAAGCCTCCCACTTTTTTCCTCCCACCAGTTTGTCAAAGCAGCCCAATAATCATCCTCCCCCTCTCTGACACTCCCTGACGTTTATACACATGCTGCCTTTACTGTTAATTTCTTGCCATTTTGAGGTTAAGGTAAGGGGCATGTGTGAGAATGGAACCAATCCTGAAATGGTGGTGGGAAATTAGTTCTAGCAATTTTAAGATGTAACATAAAGTTCAAAGCCAGCAGTCTGTCAGCATAGCTTAAAAAAACAAAACTAACAACACACTGAAATAGGTCTGTCAAATTTTTCCTGCACATTACTGTAAGGCTGGAAACAGGTGGAACACAGGTGGAAACAGCTAGCCTGGCGCTGTCTAACAAAAACAAAATCCACATACCAACACCCCAAAAGCTCACTCATTAACACATTGTGTTTTGTTTGCTTAATCCGTACAAAAAAAAGAGACTTTGGTTTTTATACAGATTAAACAAACTGGATATAATGTGATCATTAGGCTGCATTAAAGGTGCTGTAGGTAGGATTGTGAAGATCCAGGACTTAGCCAAAATATTTGAACATCGACAACTTCTCAGTCCTTCCCCCCTTTCTGCTAAAGCCCAAACGGTCTCCTAAGCCCCTCCCCCCACAAGGGAGAGCTGTGCACAATAGAGCGCGTGTGAAGAGTGGGGAAGGGGAGGAAACCTATCTGCAGCTCGTGCGCGGGGAAGGGGGAGGGGAGGACACTATGAAATGCATGTGCCTGAGCAGTGATTCACACGCAGTCAGACCCCCTCCAAATATGACAGAAAGTTAGTTTTATAAGGCTTACCTACTGCACCTTTAACGCAATGTTTGCAGCATGGAGGAAACCTTGTATTTCCCAAAATGTTGAACTCTTCCTTTTACCATAACACTTTAGGGTTAAGACTTGGTTTTAGGTTAATATTAGGTTAAGGTAATGGTTAGTCATGTTGTGATTATGGTTAAGGTAAGGATAAGTTTCCAGGAAATGAATGTAAGTCAATAAAATGTTTTCCCAAGTAAATAACAAGTCTGTGTGTGTGTGTATGTGTGTGTGTGTGTGTGTGTGTGTGTGTGTGTGTGTGTGTGTGTGTGTGTGTGTGTGTGTGTATGTGTGTGTGTGTGTGTGTGTGTGTGTGCATGCACGTGTGCATGTGCCCTGGTGACAGATTAATAGCAATAGATTCTAATGAGTGCATAATGTGGCCACGGTGGAAGTTAAAGCCCTTGAAACATGTCAACCATTACAGAAGATCCAAGCAGGTGATGTAGCATATCCCATAGATTCACACATGAAAACATTGGGATACTTTTCCACTCTAGTACTTTACCCTGCCAGTGTTGAGGGATATTTTTACCAACAACATTTTAACTCAAAATGATACAAAAAGCATCAACACATATTTTTGTATGCTTTTAGTCACATTTCATCATTGGGTTTGTGAATACAATTATTTAAAATTCATTCAGCTGCTGGATGTTACAGGATGCTATAAGTAGCTGTGCAATATCCACAGTATAAACCAGAAAACAAATAAGAAACGTTTTGTTAAACGTTATTGTGAAATCAACATGTTAATACCAGGCCGTAACCAGGAATGCAGAAATACTGAGGTCAAGAGCCCAATTCCCTCCATTGAAGCGCATCCCTCTGAAAATTCTGACCATACCAAAAAAAAGCGCTTTCATTGACGCTTTTGTTTTTATTATTATTTTAACTTTTCCATTACATGCTTTATACAGCTAAATGTATAAAGGCTTAAAAGTATGTAAATTCATGTATGTGTTCATGTATTTAGTCTAAAAATACTGGAATCAGTTTATAAAACACCCACAACCCAGTGTGTGTTAGTTTAAAAACAATTATACATTGTAATGTCCCTGAAGGTTGCTAAAACCCACAAATTCACTTGCATGGTAGCTACAGCCCTTGTTAATACTCTACTACTAACAATAAGATTTTCTGCCAGGAAAAGGAAAAAATAGATGAAAAGCTAGATATGATAAAATAAAAACGCTCATTGTTACCAAGATACATGACATACAAAGTCAACATTCTGAGGTAGTGAGTCAAAATTGAGATTTTAAATCAAATGTCTGTTACTGTACTGAATCCCCCCAAGGTGGTAGACTTAAAACTGTATTCACATCACTGCTAATACTGATAGCTAATGCTAACCCGTGAGCTTCTGGAATGTAGCCTGCTAACGCTAGCTTGTGCTAATATGACTGATTGATTTGTCAGTTTTACTGTTATATTGACTCCCGATATAGCTATTAGGGATACCCATCATTCAGTCCTTCTAAATCTTACACTTGATGGAAGTCAAAATTATGAGATACAAAATCAACATTTTTATTTAAAATTTCATGATTTTTATTTACTATTTTATCCATTTTAATTAGTACCTCATACTTTTAATTTAATATCTCAAAAATATGACATTTTTTCGACTTTTATCCAAAACATCTTCCATGCTTCCCAGACTCATACATTTGGGACAATTTTGGGCTCCATGTCGTCCTTGAAGACATATGTGAACAGATGGAGCCAGGGATCAAACCACCTGATTAATTACAATTAATGGCCAACCCCCTCTACCAGCTTAGTTGCAGCTGCCATGCATAAACATTTTTTAAATATATATATATATATATATATATATATATATATATATATATATATATATATATATATATATATATATATATATATATATATATTTAAAAAATGTATCCATCCCATACTGCAGGTGTTTTGGTGTCTTTAACCCTGCTTTGTTTTAGGGTTATTCTGAATCATTCCATGGCGATGGCATCCTGTGTTCACTTATCACAGTTTGAGTGTTAAAACCAAACATGACTGGACTTTGTGTTTTATCTTCAGCAGCTGACTCTGGGCACTCTCTGAAAGCATGCAAATCTCTACATGCTCCTGCATGCGCAATGCCTGTACACTCTTTTGCAAACGACCCCTTGAAAGATGTGACCCCTTTACATTTGCTTTATGTCTTCAAGCTGTATTTATCTCACTCCAGTGATAAGGAGTTACCAAGAGGAGGAATGGAGAATGGAAGCCTTAAGAGGAGAATGTTCTTTGTGAGTTTCGTGACTAACATTCATAAGCACTGAGGATTTGAGGTAGGCCTAACTATTTAACATAATTAGATAAAATAAGTTTTAGATGGTTAGCAATGCAGTTTGTAAGAGGGGAAAAGGGGGCATTTCAAAAGACTTCAAAGTGAATTAAAAATCAATGCATAGAGTGAGGCTGTTCTTTCTCTATCAAAGATGTGGATATGTAAGAAGAACAGAGAAACCCTATACATATATATAGTCATTCGTATGCTAAAAAAAAGAGTCAAGGTGCAGCACGAAGACTCACTTCATTGTAAATGATATGCTGTGTGAACAGCATATACAACCCTGCACCAAGGGATCATCTGGTAAGAAGACCCTGAGAATCCTTCAAACACAGTATGCACTCACAAATCCATTCAAATGCTTGTGCACGCCGCATGTCGCCCCACGTCGCCTATGTCTTGGTAAAAAATTTGCTGATTGTCAAGTACCAGTACCACATACGTGCTTCACTCCCCACCAGGAAGACAGCGGACACCGGGAGATGGCTAACCCGACTGTGCCTCTCCCAGGCTATTATCCGTTCTCTTGGCAAAGAACTCTCCCTATAGTGGGAGCAGAGTGGATGTATGGCTGGCTCATTAGCTAACGTTTGCATGCTAATTTCCCCCACCCAACATGCCCTCATAATACACTGGTTACAGAAAATTATCCTATCTAAATTGTCACTCATCTGGCAAAAGCAATGTGCTTTCCGACCATAGACTGTTATGGATGTGACAAGAGCATGTGAATGAAACATTAAGTTGTTACATTTTACTAATTTAGAGGCTGGCTAGTAAGCTAGCTTGCTTAATAGGGGGCTAATTGTTTAGCGGTGCATAGAGAGAGGTCTTTATGAAATATCCCAGTATAGGATATTAGTTTATTAACGTTAGTTTATTTTGCAATGGGTAGGTATGTAGAGATCTTTTAAAAAACATGTTATTGTTGGAATAAATATACCAACACAAGTAGCTATGTATATCTTGTTGTACGTTTGCCATGTTATGGACATAATGTGCAAAAATAGTTATTCCAATCGTTCAAACCTATGTGTTTTTAGAAGGAACATTCAAACGTAATTTCTTTTTACCAGTTTTGACAGCTCTGATGTCTAATGGATTGATCAGATGAGATGAAAAATGCCTTGTGTGTGCCTCTCACTGTCATTTGTTTTGTTTCCTCACTCTCGTTTTCAGGTTGAACACTGTTCGGCCGAAAAAAAGGCAGACGAAGACACACTACACAAACAACGGCGACGGTCACTCACCGGCGGCCCAACTTGGACAGACGGCCGACGGTCTCCTTTGTGTGTCACAGGGCCTTTGGATCCTCTCCTGTGGAAACGATTAAAGGGCAAACGCTGCTGCCCTAAAAACATTACAGGTTCATCTCCCTCAATACACAAGATCCGGTATTTCCCCTGAGAAATTTAATTCTGGAGGAAATTGTGCCAATGAAATGGTTATTTTACAAAATCGGAAGGACGTACTGCAAATTGTACTGCATATTTTGCAAATTGCACTTAAAATAGTTGCAGATGATATGTGCTCCTTAAATAGAGGCACACATATAAATAAGGTATCAGGAGTTGCATACATAAATAATGCATTCAATGCATGGTCATACCTTTCTCACCCTGGACTGTCAGCACCTGGGCTCCCCTTAATCTGTTAATCTGTTGAGCAATTAAAGCAACACCTCCCTACCATCTCGGCAGGGATGACTGAGAGCGACTTGCTGTGTGAGTGGTTTATGAGAAAAATGTGCATTCACTTGAGGGTGCTTGCATGTGAGGCAGAGCAAAAGAGACAGAGGAAGGTGGTCACGTAAAGGCTTGGTCATTATATTCTCTTTCTATAGGGGTCAAAATACACATGCAGCATTAGATTTTGTATTAATTGCATCACATTTAGACCTAAACTGCTATAATGACTACTAATTACACACTTGCACACTGTTCTCATGCTCGGCGTCCATTTTACGTAGGCTGCTGATGCTTTGCCAGAAAATACTTCACCAGAGCCAGGAAAGGTCAATGAAAAATCATTTCTCTTTCCTGCTAATTTTGAAAGCTTACTACACCTCATGAGTCTGTGTTTACTTCTATTTTTTTATCACACTCTCACAAGCACCTGGATGAAACCGGTTACCTTAATCAGGACATAGACACACACCCTGTCTCTCTGCTCTCTGCGTCGTGCCGCATCCACTGCATCCACCCATGCTCTGCTGTGCCACGCTACATCCTGTAACGCCCTGCTGTGCCCTGCTATGACATGAACTCCTACAACTACCATTGTAGTCACTGTTCCATTATCTTTAATGTGACTATTATTGCCACTGTTCATCACACCCCCAACCGGCCACGTCAGACACCGCCTACCAAGAGTCTGGGTCTGCCGAGGTTTCTTCCTAAAAGGGAGTTTTTCCTCGCCACTGTCGCAACAGCCACTGCTAATGCTTGCTCTTGGGGGAATTACTGGAATTGTTGGGGCTTTGTAAATTATAGAGTGTGGTCTAGACCTACTCTATCTGTAAAGTGTCTCGAGATAGCTCTTATTATGATTTGATACTATAAATAAAATTGAATTGAATTGTTTCCTGGTAGACCTCCCTGCTATACCCTCCTCTCTTTGCAGTTTCAAATTTCCTCTCTCTGCCAGGTTAGATACTCTGCACATGTGATGCCAGCGTCAAGCTACAGAGTCTGAGAGTCACACTAAACTGGTACCACGCACAAATCTTATTTTCTTCCTAATCTTGCCTTCTCTTGGTTCAGCGTTTCCTAATTGTTCCATTTCAGGCTCACTGTGCTTTGCCATCACACGTGCTTTGTTTATGTGTGTCGGGCTCTCATGTATTGATTGTTCATTGATGATGCACAGGTGGTTGCTCTTGCAGGGAAATATTGACTGGTCTGAAGCTGCACACTTCTCCTGCAGTCTATGTGTGGTTGGAATCAATATTTGACTTAAAGGAATTATTTGATTATTTGCTTTCTTGCCAAGATTTAGTTGAGAGGATCGATACCACTCTTATATCTGTATGCTAAATAAGAATCTATAGTCAGCCGCCAGTTAGCTTAGCTTAGCATAAAGACTGGAAACCAGGGCCTGCCAGCACCTCTACCAAGCAACTTTGAGTCGATGAAAAGTGATATACAAATTAAACGTATTATTATTATTATTATTATTATTATTATTATTATTATTATTATTATTATTACCACAACCTGACATTTTCGTTGTTCATTAATGAGCTAGCAAAAGTTAAAAGGATCAGGCTAGCTGATTCCCCACGTTTTCCATCTTTATGCAAAGCTAAGCTAACTGGCTGTTGACTGTTGCTTCATTGTTAGCTTACTAATAAATATCTCATTTGTTTAATCCCTACACAAAACAAAGTCCTCTGGCTCACCTGGTAGAGTTTGCGCCCCATGTAGGCTGAGTCCTTGGCAGCATCCAGCAGACTTTTGCTGCTTGTCATCCCCCCTCTCTCTCTCCCTCCTTTCCTGTCTATCACTATCACTGTCTATTAAAAATAAAGCTCCAAAAGATAATCTCTAAAATAAAAACGACAAATTGTGATAGAGGTTATGACAGGTTAGACAGAACCTGGAAAGAGAAACAACTCACAAAGGTAATCTTTGTTATATGTTATAACTTGTTTGATCCAGAATCAGAATCAGAATCTGAATGAGTTTTATTGCCAAGTATGTTTTTTTTATCACATATAAGGAATTTTTTTTTGTGTTGTTGGTGCACATCACACATTCTCTAAATGGAATATTAAACAATATAAGTATAGGTATAAACAATATAAGTATATGTACACATTATGTATTAAATTAAATAAAAAATAAAGATAGAAATAAAAAATAAAAAATAAAGAGCTAAGAGCATTACAGCAGAGAGAGAACAGTGGCATGAAGAGCCAGGTGGAGAGTCAGGGTGGTTTCCGGGCCTTGTTAATAAAGCTAGTGGCGGAGGGGTAAAAGCTGTTCATGTGACGCGAGGTTTTGGTCATGATGGACCTCAGCCTCCTGCCAGAGGGGAGTGGCTCAAAGAGTTTGTGTCCGGGGTGGGAGGGATCAGCCACAATCTTTCCAGCATGCTTCAGAGTCCTGGTGGCGTATAGGTCCTGGAGCGGCGGCAGATTGCAGCCAATCACCTTCTCTGCAGACCGAATGACACGCTGCAGTCTGCCCTTGTCCTTGGCAGTGGCAGCAGCGTACCAGATGGCTGATGGAGGATGTGAGGATGGACTCAATGATGGCTGTGTAGAAGTGCACCATCATTGTCTTTGGCAGGTTGAATTTCTTCAGCTGCCGCAGGAAGTACATCCTCTGTTGTGCTTTCTTGACGAGGGAGCTGATGTTCAGCTTCCACTTGAGGTCTTGGGAGATGGTAGTTCCCAGGAAGCGGAAAGACTCCACAGTGTCAATTGTGGAGCCACAGAGGGTGATGGGGGTAGGTGGGGCTGGGTTCTTCCTGAAGTCCACAACCATCTCCACTGTCTTTAGAGCGTTGAGATCTAGATTGTTTTGGTTGCACCACTTCACCAGGTGGTCAGCCTCCGACCTGTAAGCGGACTCATCTCCGATGGAGATGAGTCCGATGGGGGAGGTGTCGTCCGCGAACTTCAGAAGCTTGACGGACTTGTGACTGGAGGTGCAGTCACAAGTCGGACTCATCTCCGATGGAGATGAGTCCGATGAGGGAGGTGTCGTCCGCGAACTTCAGAAGCTTGACGGACTTGTGACTGGAGGTGCAGCTGTTGGTGTACAGGGAGAAGAGCAGAGGCGAAAGAACACAGCCCTGAGGGGATCCGGTGCTGATGGTCTGTGAGTTGGAGACGTGTTTCCAGCTTGACATGCGGCTTCTTGGGGACAGGAATAATGGTTGAGGACTTGAAACAGGCTGGCACGTGACATGTCTCCAGTGAGGTGTTTAAAATGTCTGTGAACACTGGAGACAGCTGATCAGCGCAGTGCTTCAAGCTTGATGGGGAGACAGCATCCGGTCCAGCAGCTTTCCTGGGATTCTGTCTCCTAAAGAGTCTGTTGACGTCCCTCTCGTGGATGGAGAGAGTCGTCACTGAGGTGGGTAGGGGGGTGGAGGTGGAGACCTTTAAGGAGGGCATTGGTGGGGGGGCCCCGGACCCTGCTGAGGTGAGGGAGGTGGAGGTGATGCACAGTGGCTGTAGCTGTAGGGAGGTGTCGTGGGGGATGGTGTCAGGACTGTCCTTTTGTCTTTCAAATCAACAGTAGAACTCGTTCAGGTCGTTGGCTAGGTGTCGGCCATTGAAGGAGTGGGGGGTTTTAGGCTTATAGTTGGCGATCTGCCTAAATCCTTTCCGGACCGTCGCAGAGTCGTTAGCTGAGAACTGGTTTGGGAGTTTCTCAGAGTACCGTCGTTTAGCCTCCTTCACTGCTTTGCTAAACTTGTACTTTGACTACAGGTTTGCAGAGCTTTAGTTTCTGCCTGTACGTGGGGATCAGGTGGACCATGACGTGGTCAGAGTGTCCAAGTGCAACACGGGGGACGGCGTGATAAGCATCCCTGACTGTGGTGTAACACTGATCCAGAATGTTCTCCTCTCTGGTCAGGCATTTAATATGCTGTCTATATTTAGGGAGTTTGTGAGTGAGGTTCCCTTTATTAAAGTCACCAAGGACATTAACTAGGGACTCCGGGTTGGTCCGCTCCACGCACAGTATCTGGTCGGCAAGCATGCGCTGCGCGTCCTGCACGTTGGCCTGCGGTGAGATGTAAACACGACCAGAATGAATTACGCAAACTCACGGGGTGAATAAAAAGGCTTACAGTTTATGATGAAATATTCCAGATTAGGAGAACAATGCTGCTGGATCACTGTCACATTGTTGCCACTATTGATGTAGAAAGCGATTCCTCCAGGAACCGGTTTCTACATCAATAGCGGCTGGTGCAACGATCCATAAACTCTAGGCAAGAAAGCAAATAAGCATATTTCTCAAGCATTTTCCTTTATTCCTTATTGTGTATGACTGATGTTGTGCTAATGCATTTGAAACTCCTTTAATCGTTTGTGCTCATTCTTTTTTACACTTTAATCTATCACTTCTTTAACACAGCGTGCTTTTTTTTCTCTTGCTGATGGCCCCGTCAATTTCTCATATCAATTTGCTTTTGTCTCTCACACTTTCTTTCATGTTGTGCTTTTTATTCACCACATAATCCACTCCCACTCTAACAACTGCTGCCTGTTAGTCATGTGAAACTTAAATCTGCAGATTGAAAGATCCCCGGTGAACATTGTTTAATCAATGAGCACAAATAGATGACTTTCATTCCACACAATTCTTCCCATATTGTTAGCCCAATCCTTGGCCCAATTGAGAGAAGTGAGTGTGTGTACTCGTACAATTACAAAGAGGCCAGTGCAAGAGCAATCTCAATCAATCACAATCTGCCTCTCCCTCAGTTACAGCAAGTAAATTGTTTCACTACCATAGAACGCCTCTCTTTTTTATTTCTGTGCTTAAAATGTTTTTTTTCTAAACTTTACTTAACCCCATTTCCCTGCAACTCTCCTCTTTTGCTGTTGATATGTCAGCTAAATTAGGAAAGAGAGAGCTTCTAATGGAGACCTACTACCTGATGTGTAGCGGAGGAGGTTTACTCTAACCAGTGGCTGTCATCTCATTTACCAAAGTCAGCCCGACGTTACTGGTGATTCACAAGGAACAGAACTGAGGTTACATGCAGATTAGGTTAACTGTGCCTAACCATGTACAAATGAAGACAAATATTCATGCATTAAGTGTGGCACGATCACATGTGCACTCATATACATACTAAGTGCACTCGGTAGGCAGAGGGGTGCCTGGCCTTTCTTCAGCTGCAGGCAGTATCCCAGTTCACCCAGCTGTTCTTTTACCCCTGCAGCTAACTATGTGTCTGACCTCCCCATCTCCAGCAACAACAACCCGACCCAGCTGGCTTAAACATCAGCAGCACCCACAACAACACTGAAACGCAAAGTCACAGAGAAAACATGGCCGTGAATCATCACAGACACAACAATCTCTCAAAATAGCCGAAATAGTCCCAAAGTGCCCGAAAAGACGTCATCAGTGACCCACCACAAGTTCTATACATTCATACGTGAACTAGTTGTAGTTATAGTATAGTTCTCAATAATAAAGACTTATTTTAAGCCTAAAGGGCCGTCCATACCTAGAACGATAACTATAAATATATTGTTTTAAAAATGGCTCTAAATCAAGTGGATGGCAGAGTCCACACCACAACTATAACAATGACAGTTGGCAACGATATCGTTGAGATCACTTTGAGAGTGATTTAATAAACGATAGAGACTCTGACAATCAATCAGAATCCATCCAAATTTACAGGGCGCCACGTTCAACACGTCTGTTTTGGCAGTTGCCAAAAGCATGGCTGTAGACTCTTACTCTTGTAACACATTAGAAGTTACTAATAGTAACAAGACTAGTTTAGGATGTTAGCATGCTAACATTTGTTAAAATTAGCACTATTACAGCTGTGGCTGATGGAATGGGTTTGGATCAATAATTTTGCACACGCTGCACAAAATAGTACAGCTTTCTTTTCCTTAAGTTTATTTGTAAATATTTGTTATATTGTCTTACATATTTTTCAATGTGATATTTCTAATAGGCCTATTCTTGACTGTGGCAGTACTTTGCTTTATTGTTTATTTCCTTATGTTTTATTGTATGCACTAAACAAACCAAGGCAAATTCCTTGCAAGTGAAAACTTACTTTGGCAATATATTGGATTCTGATTTTGCAGGAATTTGGTCATAAATTAAAGTATTTAACTAAACTTAAAGTTTGACCTGATGATGGTGCTACATGAAAAGTCAGGGCATCACCTAAGTCAGTAGTATTCATCACCATGAATGTCTGTACCAAACTTTATGCTATGATATTTCAGTCTGGACCAACGTGGTGGGCCGACCAACTATCAGACCTCTAGAGCCACATCGATAGCATAGCTCAAAAATATATTATAATGTAATAATAACAATGCAAAGAATGGAAACACATACAGTCCAACTCGCAGAAGATACATTGGAGTACTCATGTATAATTTTGTGCATTATATCTACATCTCATGTCATATTTGGTGGTCCTTTCCTGTCTATCACTATCACTGTCTGTAGTCATGTAGCAATTCAGATACTTCTTTGGATTCATGCAAATGCAGGCTCCCTTGTGGCTAAGGCCACCAGTATCCAGGAGGCATGTGACCTGAGGAACCAACAAGCTGAAATAATAACATTCTGCTCTTGTTTCAGCTCCTTTACTTTGAGCTGTTATTATCACCATTTTGTGATTTCTTTTACTTTGTGGTAATATTTGTGCATTTCTTTGTGCACTTTTAATCCAAAAGGTCTGATTTAATTCTATAAGTGGATCAATATATATATGGAACTAAATAATTACAATTATTAATATTGTGTATAATGCCTCTGTAAAGCACTGTAGGCATAACTAGTCCTACTATACAAATTAGAATATTTTATTTCTGTACATTTTATATAACCCTGAACCATTAACCATTAAACTAACTGCAATATAAATATGTCTTGAATCACCACCATACGCATATAGTAAATTATACAGTATCACAAACATAGCCTCAGCGTTGTAATGATAATTGAAGCAGGTGGAATACTGCTTATTGGACATGAGTATACTGCATTCCCATGTTATGCATTGCAAATGACTTTGGTTGGATGGATGATGTGCTTGAAAAACAGATGCAAATATCCCAGTTTACATCTGTACACTCTCATCTGCCCAACTGATCACACTGCTGCAGTCGTTACTCAGCTAAATGTCCCAAGTGGGTGAGTACCTAAGGCATGTTCAATACTTGTGGTGTAAAGAGGTGAACAGCAGCAGAGATTTGTGTCTACGCGTGGCTGCCTGACAGCCTTTTCATCAACAACATCAAAACATTGGACTAACGCCAGAGTGTCAATGAGAGTTTCGGCTCCATCATTCACAGAAACCCACCCTCCCTTCAGCCTGGAGCAATGAGGCGAGGGATTCTACTAACCGATTGTACAGAGCATACAGAGTAAGGAAGGTTTAAGGTGAGAAAGGGCGGCAATTATACACAGGTCCTATAGGCTGAATACATAGCATCCTCAAATGAGCCACAAAGTACGTCCGTCTCTTGATTTAATCAAGACACAAGGAAATTGCCTTCAAACTCAATGATCGTCAGTGTATCTATCACAGTGGCAGCACCAATCACACTCTTGGTTTACGAGCCAAAAACCCAGAACATCATGAGGAATGCTTCAAAGACCCCTCCACTCAAAAATGTGTTTTTGCTAGTGCTACTTCTTTTGTTTTTTTGAGTGTATACAGATTGAAGTTTTTCCAGCTGCTGAGGGGCTAAAGGTTTTTCCGTACTGTCATGAAATCTCAGTGGGAGATGTGCATGATTTGTGACATATCAAAAAGTGGCAGCATAATCATGGTCCAAAAACAGATTTTTTTCAGAGAAGTTGGAGACAGCCTGTCAAGTGGTTAATCTTTTGAAATGTGTATGACAGATTGATGACCCAGAGCTGAGAGATTTTCTTTCACTATCTAAGGAGTACCATGGTGAGACAGAAAAGATGGATTTTATTTGGAAGTTAAATTTGAATCCTGCAAACTATTTATCCTCAGGCAACACAATTAAGCAAACCCTCATAAGAAATAATTTTCCATAGAACATATTTCCTAGGTGACTTTAATATTGTTAGCTCGCCGCTAGCAGCTATTGTTAGCTAGCAGATTGAATCAGATAACGGCAAAAAAGAAAACTGCTAAATGAACCAAAAGATCTGAAACTAAATGAAATAATTTTACAAATGAAAGGAGTCGACAACAGAAACAAAAAGCAGATTTTCAAACTGAATAACAACAATAAAAAAAAGTGTAAGAAAAATAAAGGTATCTTTGTAATAATGAGACAGCAGGAGGACAGGTGTGGTTTAAGATGTTAAGTTCTGTGATTTTTCCCTTTAAGAAATAAACAACATCATGAATATAATCATCTTCTTTATCTCTAACTGTTCTGTTCCAGTGTCACACACAGCTTCACTGTCAGCTGGTCACTGGTCAGCTACAATTTAAAATGCGTTGTGTATGGTGAACCCCAACAAACACAGTTAGGGTTAGAGTCCTTCATGTCAGTCTAATAATGCCTTCAGTTGTAATCATGCAGACAAACATTGTCACAAATTGTTAGAATCTGCTCAGCTCACTTTTTTAGATACTAAGATGTTTCTATGTCTATCAAAGTGTAAGCAAGTTCTCAGCTCAGTAAAAGTTTTATATGGCAGCAGCAGAATTCTTATAATCTGCAATCTTGTTATTTCTGAGCACAAATAAAAATCAGCTTGACTTCTTTTAAATGACATGGCTTGTGCTATGGCTAGTTCTAAGCGGACCAGTGGTGGTGGTGGGTGGAGCAGGAGGTCTGAGGCAGCTGCTGACAGGAATTCTCAATGAGGGAGTAGATGTGCTTTGAGGGATCTTTCAGTTATTTATTGAGCTTATATTTGTGGGAAATCCAACATAAACAACATATTGCTCAATGCCGAGTACTTTCGTTTTCTCCAGAAGAGATATTTAAAGGAGATATTCTTAAAAGCACCCGAATTTGCAGTGACCCCATGCTGAGCAACAGATATGTGATGTGACTTCAAAATCAAATAAAGATCTCTGCTATCAGCTGTCTCCATTTATATAGGCAAGAAGAAGGAAAACCTTGTTTTTAAGAGCAGAAACAATTGGATTTCCGACCACTGGTTTCCTGATCCCTCAACAGCTGATATAATTTGTTTTGTCTTTTCCTAACCTGTCCAATGCTTTGATTACCCAGCTAGTTCTGCAAAATAGAGAAATGTTTCACAGCTATTCAGAGAAAAGAAATACTACTAATGTCTCAAAGTTTGCACCAGAAATAATGCCACACATGCCTCAATGTAGCTATGGCAACATTGGCCAATATGCTTTTTGTGCCTGAAAGGTGAAGAAGACAAGCCTCCACTGATGCCTCACTCCATCTCCACAACCCAAACCTTCATGGAATGCGCTTTGGGCACCGCAAGCCGAGTGTGAGTGCCATCTGCTTCCATTATACTGGAGAGAAGGCAGACATCTCTACAGCTGATAACTCCAACACTAAAACAATCTAGATTGCTATATAGCATTACAGGTAAGAGGGAAAATATGTATTTTTGATTTTAGGGTAAACTGTCCCTTTAAATAGCTGATCATGGCATGTCTTGCGGCTTAGGAGCCATTTTTCTCCATCCAACCACTTTTAAAGATATAAGAGAATTTCTAATAGGAAAAATGAGGCTAATTTGCTTTTTTAATATAGAAATAATGAATTTAGAACTAACAAACATCCTGAATTATGGTTGACAAGTATATGAACAGATCATTGCAGCGGAAATACATACACGGTTTGATTGATGGCATGGTGATCACATAAATTCGCCGTCATTCCTTTACCGTTTCACTCTTTCAAACAGGGGCCCATAAGCTATCAACAACAGTGGCAATTAAATATAACTGGTTAAGGTGCATTACAAATTACCCCATAAGATCCTTAAGGAAATCTCATAAACAACAACAAGGTTATATTACACATGTCACGCCATTAGGGGAAGATGAATCCCTCAATCATCACTCATTGTGTAAAAGCGTTTTCAAACTACTGCCTATCCAGACACACTGTAGGGAGGCATGCTTGGAGATAACTTTAGCTGCAAACACTTCAAGTGCAGCAAATCACTTGCTGCAACCTTCCTGTACTGTACTAAGTGATATGATGCAGTTGCAGAGAAACTTTAAGTGTTAATGTTTAATGTTAACGTTTTACCTAATGCTCTTTCCTTTTCTCGTCTCTCTTTCCTTCAAACAGCACAGACCTAAAATAATGCTGAACGACTTAATTCTGCATTTTCCCCGCCCTAACCGGTGATGCTCACGAGTAAAGGTCGAATTCTGCGTGGCCTTTTCATCCATCCGCTGTCCCACTACACTGACTACACAACTGACCTTTCGTTCAATTCCCTGTGACCTCTAGAGCAGAAGAGCAACATAAATGAAAAGCCTGCTTTAGTAGTGAAACAGAAACTACAGAAGCAAAAGCTCATCCGACCTTTTGTAACATTTGGTGTCCTTTAAATAAACCCTCAATTAACTAACGCATATTTTCCAAATTACTTTGTTCCAGATAAAGAGACATAATGTTCTCTCAGGATTTAACTCCCTGGATAGTAACAGCTGTTACTACATCCCACAATAATCATGCGTTTAGGAACTGAACCACTGTACAGACGGAGCATCACAATTTAAAGGTGCTTGTTACCCTCATTTCCCTGTGTGTATTGTTCTGCTACCGATTGGTATGATAAATATACTGTAAGTTGTAAGAAAAAGCATTTTTTTATATTTTCTAAAAAAATTCCAACCATGTCTCTTACTGTGGGGAGCCTTTTGCTGACTCAGAGGCAAACCAAATAAAACCCTTCATTCAATAAAATATGATTTTGGGCCACCCCAGCCAACCTCTCTGCACATCTTTTTATTTATTTTGGCAGTATGTTTCATTGAATTTGTGTGTGCACAGGCAAAGAGGAGGATTTGGGAGTCAAAAAGAAGAGTTAATCAAAGTTTCTCTGGTTTCAATAATTTGGTACTTTTTGTCGTTTTCTATGATGGTAAATTGATTATTTACTGAAACAGATTGAAATGTCTTGACAACTGCCGGATGGATTTTCTCCTCAGGATAAATTGTAATAACGTTTGTGATCCCTTAACTTTTCCTCAGGTCAAAACTTCACTTTGTCAAATAAATTGGTTTTTGATATTCCTATCAGCCTCAGCTGTACTTTGTATTTAGTGCTACTTAGGAAATGTTAACAGCCTGAAATAAGATCGTGAACATTTTCCGTTTCCGTCCAAAAAAGTTCAGGAGCTATAATCAAATGTATACTTCCTCCTTTTTCATTCACTGAATTCTACACCTAGCCTTAATATGGGATGGGATTTGCGCAAAACTAAACTGCAGCCACAATTCATTGACAGCCTTGTTCACCAACCCGGAAAAACACCATTGCTTGCAAATGTTCAACAAAGTTAAAGGACCGGTTGTAGTGCACATATTTTCGGTTGTTCTTCTTTGAATATAACTCCATACTGGTGTTGCAGTGAGCAAACTGGTACAACAATTAGAAAAATATGGGGTCATCCCCAGGATTTGTACAGTATAAAATCACAGTAATGGGGCATGATATGCAGAAAAGACCTGCACACGTGCTCCAATGTCTTTCAAACATTATGATACTGGTTTCATATCACATCCCATTAAATTTACACATGACACTGGGGCACAAGGTCCTGAGAGATATTAACCAATAAGTCTGAAGCATTAACGTATTATGACCTTCTCTATTTCTATATTTCAGAGTACTTTAACTTAGACTTATACATTATGAAGTGCAGAGTCACAGCCCTGATGAAATATTCACTTAGGGCATCCAACGGAGTGAGTAGGTCCCCGCTGACTTAAAACATTGTCAGCCGATGATTTATGTGAATAAATGAATCCTGAAATACATCAGGGAGGTAATAAGGCATTTGCCCTCCTGTTTAGTGAGCGATCATTCATAGCCAGCTAAGTGGCAAGAATCATGGCTGCTCCTCGCTGGTGGTCAAGGGTGGCCAAGGGGACTGAGGAGAAGGTCAGGACAGGAGCTACTGAGGGAGTCGTCGCAGTGTAGGTTTGTTGTAGCGTGATTGTTTATGATTGGGTGACATGAAGAAGGAGATCCTGTAAAGTAAGCTGACAGAATGTTATTTTGTGCGACTGTAGTTAAAAAGGGAGCTACAGCCTCGGACAGATTATGAGACAACCCCCATAGACACGTAGAAGACTGTCAGAGACACTTTCTTCTCTTTGTGGTAATTTTTTGTCTCTTTGTGGTCATTTTGTGTCCCTCTGTAATTGTTTTGCGTCTCATTGTAGTTGATTTGTGCCACTCTGTAGTTGTTTGGTGTGTCTTCGTAGTTGATTTGTGTTTCATCGTAGTTGATTTGTCTCTTCGTAATCATTCAGTAACATTTTCAACAAGATGTTAATCACAAACAGCTGCTCAGGTGACACCCAGGCCTGTGCCCAGTAGTCCTGTTGAGTAACCCATTAATCAAAGCTGTGGCACCTTGTTGAATCAATGATTTAAGCTTCCAAAGCATTACAACATGACACTCTCAAAGTGACAAATGCTGGCACTTTTTTACTCCTGTAAAGACTCTGGATGCTCTGCTCTGACAACACAATCCCTCACTGATGAAACCCTTCTCTGGCCATCATTTCCTCCATGATAACACCCGCTGCACTTCACACTGCTGGCTTTATGAGACTTTCTGTTGTCTTTGGAGAGAAGCTGATCTCATCCTTTTTCATGTTGTGCTGCCATGACAGCAGATAACAATTCAGCTGCCATGTGGAGAGTGGGATTAATGTGAGGCTCGGCTAGAGAGTAGAGACAAAAAAGAAACGTGTAGTGATACAGCCTGAATGGCACTTTCCATCTATATAATTGGGTGAAATGAGCTATGAGGGCCACCTGCTGACTATGTCATTCAGAGCTCTTTACATGGAAATTGTGCCCAATGTCGCTCAGTGCAGCAGTGAAAAGAGGCACATGGTGTCCTGTGCAGCACTGATAGTTTAAAGCTGCACTAATAAATATATTTGTATGAAATGTGAAAAGGGGGTCACTCACAGTGACAAATCCACAGAGAATTATCACCTGACACTGCAGTTTTCTTCAGCTCTATGGAGAGTTTTAGCGTTTTTCTGTTCATCGCTTTTATGGCCCAAAACTTTTGTTTTCAGCTGCAGCAGGCATTATTTCTGTGAAAATGCTCTGATAAACTCACTGTACACATGCTTAGCAGTTAGTGACTAGCTGGTGAACATTGTGGGACATTTAACAGCTAAAGAGCTAGATATTTCTCTCAAGAGTTGGTGGAAACCATAGACAAATCATTATACAGTCTATGAAGGAAACCAAAAACAAACCTTAAAGGAGAGTGAATATTGGACTTACATTTGCCAGATGACTAGAAACACGAGTTCATGTGAATAATATTCGTCCACATTAGCTGAATGTTCCACTCGAACAGCGTCTAAGCTGCCAAAATAATCAATTAAACCTGCTTTAAGTTTATCTACAAGTGCATTTTGGAAATTAATTCCCATAATGTTAAAGGTGTGCTCACAATCTTTAAATAATTGCGGTTATATACTATACTAATATACTATCTATCAAACCTATGAGCCGTGAAGCATTTCTTAAGAGAATATTTTAGCATTTCCACATCAATAGTTTTAATATCACACGTCCATTCTGTAGGAATCTTGTGTGAATCTTTTAACGTAAAAAGGGTATGAACTCCTGTGTATCCTAGGTGTTCTAAATCCACATATTGTTCTCAAACTCTTATTTTTCTACTTAACACACTCTAGCAATAGGTCAGCTGGGGACACCAACCCCCATCTGCTACATGCTTATTTATATTCTATTTCATTGTGCTGTATCTCATCATTTTTGTAATCACTTTTGTTCCGCTTTCTCTTGCAGTTGAAGGTCACAAACCTGATAAATATATGTCAAAATGAATAATCAGTTGGAATCTTATTAGGAGCTTCAATCAACCATCATTAAGAACCACTTCAAAAGGGGCCTAATTATTGCAATAAACCGACAGAAACCAGTGCGTATTTACCAAGGGTAGATTTAGTGACAATTGTTTATACAAATGTTTGTCAGATACACAAGGAAACGTTATTTTTTTATTAGCTGCTGAAAAAGTAAAATACTAATAGCCGTTATCCAGGGAAAGGAGGGCAATATCTGTTCACTTATCATTCTATTTTTACTGGCTAATCTGGGGGATTGACTTTACAACCTTCTCCGCACCATCTTCTGTCTACTACCATCGCATTAAACCCCAAAATAAACATGTCTCAAGGTGACTGCTTGTTTTAGCTTTCATTTTCCCCGCAGTTAATTGACTTCCATCTTTCCCAACTTATATTATGCCTATATCTCTGAAGCATGCTATACAGCACTGACCTATTGATGACCGTAAATCCTCCAACCTACTTCTATATAATGCGTAATGTGGTTAAGGTAAACCACAAGTGTGACAACAAATCTTACTGCCGTTCCACAAATCTATCACACTCCCTCTCTCAGTCTGTCCCTTGTACCCCACAAATATCTGCACGGTCTGGCAGTCAATTATATCTCCTCACCTTCAAAAAGCTTCTCTCCATCGCTGCATTGGAGGCAGTAGAGACCCATATCTTTCCTTGATCTTTATCCTCCCTCAGCAGTAGGAATGGTGAAGCTGTCAGCTCAAACCTTCAGTTAACCTCCCCGAAGCTCACAAGAGACAGCCACCACATCTGCATGTTGAGAGCAGCGTGTTTAATGCAACACACAATCTCATCATACCTGCTGGTTAGTCATTGGGTTTGACAACGACATGAAGTCAACGTCTTTGTGTGTGAGAAGCTCATCCAACTGAAACATAAAAAATATTCCTGGAGCACAAGAACAAATGAACGGCTGGATGATGACAGAACAATATGAAATAACAAAAAGGATGCCTCAAAGAAATCTTAGTGCATGACATTTTAATGTATGACAGGAGAAAAGCGGGAACTATTTTGGGTTACCCAAGTTGGTTCTCCCTCTGGTCTATGCTACTGTATCAATGAGTCCAAAGGGTATTAATCATCTGCTAACCTGCAATCACACCACAACAGAAGGCACACAGGGACTTAGTCAGTTGATAGTACACCACCATCCGTCCTTACATGTATCTCTTTATGCAAATTCCTCTTGACCTCCTATCCAGCTACTTTCCTTCTTAAGCCACCTAACTCTGACTTCATCTCCTGGATATCTGCTCAGATCAATACACAAGCTTCAGGGAGTGGTCCCTCCTGCTGTAAACCACGACCCAAATCTAAGGGACAAACATCAAAAGGGTGTCTTTTCATCAAAAACGTGCTTCAGAGACATGACAATAGCGATATATGGAGAGGCCCGGTCTCAAGGTCTCTGCAGTAGTAAGACAAAGCTTTGATTGCGTCTGGCCAAGTCAGTCCGGTGATCCTTTAGAGGAAAAGCAGGATCAATCCCTCTCCTATCATTTCACTTATCAGTCTTAGTCCTTTCTTTATGTCTGCCTGCCTCTTTCCCTAAGTACCCGTCTCTTTAGAAGGTCCAGTTTATCATTGGCCAGAGCTTCTCTCAGGGCGCCGAAGAAAGCGTGATAGTGGGCTGTGTTGTGAATCATGAGCAGGACTCCAGCCAGCAGCTCATTGGTCACCAGCAGGTGGTGCAGGTACGCCCTCTGGTGGTTCTTACAGCAGTAGCAGCCACACCCCTCCACCAGGGGCCTGAAGTCATCCTGGTATCTGGATAGAAGTTCAAAGAAAGTTTAAGTACAGTAAGTAGAATTCATGAACAGAAAGTTAATCAAGTGTTATTGATTCTGCAAGCGCTGCTTATGAAACCTGCTGGAGTTTTATTACAGCTGCCACAAACCTTTTGTCTTTGAGATTGATCTCAAAGGATGTCATCTGCGTTTGATCATCAAGATTAAAATCTCCATTCTGTTGCGTCTCCCCCGCTGTGTCCCTCTCTTCATCCAGCCCTAGCACTGCCAAAGCAAACATAAATCAATTAAACCACAAACCATTCACAGCATTATCTCATTATTTAGCACGAAAACCTACATACAGAACCATAGCTCTATCAGCCCGGCGGTGAAAATAAACAGGAACAAAGTCTGTAGCTTGACTGCCTTTAAAGGGGTGATAGCATGATTATATAGGGTATGTAACATTGGTTGAAAATGGTCTAGTTGATATTTTATTGGCCCTTATGCATCCCTGTGTTTTGGCCCTATTTGTAACAAGAGCTTTTCTTCCAAATATGGTATGCTCATGAATATTTAGATGAGCTGCGCGCTGATTGGTTGAGCGAATCCCCATACACACACATTAGAGACACGACAGAATCTCATATTCCAGACACTGCAATGTTTCATTACCAAATTCACTTCTGAGACTTTTATTGCTTGAAATCAACTATATAAAGCTCAACTATGGGCCGTTTTACGAAAATTGATGGTTAATTGCAAATTTGGTAAGACATGTCGGACTTTAGGAGCTCCACACAGTCTGACGAGAAAGCGGTAGCCTGCTGGGCTCCATACCCAGGGCAAAGTCACCCTCTGTGGATACTGCACTACCGCGGCTCTGCGGCCGGCTGCCGGCATAACTATAATATATTTACGGTTTGAATTTCGTCACAACACTTCTATCACAGCTACCCCAAGGTCTTACAAAGCTAACAGTCCGATTTGAATTTAAGGCATTTTTATGAACGTGAGGGGTCTTGTTAGGAGGAGCAGCTAGCTAGCTAGCTATGTGTCCCATTCAATACAATGGGAAACGATTGCGGCTAGCTAGCTACACTTTCGGCATAACTATAGTATATTTACAGTTTGAATTTCGACACGCCACTTATATAACATCTACCCCAAGGTCTTATAAAGCTAGCCGTTGTGTCCGATTTCGGATTTCAATTTAATGCATTTTTGTGAATTTCAGAGGTCTCGTTAGGAGGAGGCTCGCTAGCTCTCATTGATGGACTCCAGCTCACCGCAGGCTCTATCAATGAGACTCGCGGACAAGAGGCATTTATTTCCCTGATCGTTTGTTTAATTAACTCAACACACACTCAGAAGTGAATTTTGTAATGGAATAGCAGAGATCTGCACAACCTAGATTCAGAAGACTACCTGATCTCAGGTCAGTTGTGTAGCCTATGTAAATGTTTGGGCGTGACCGTTCTCTTAATACATCCATGGGCGTGACAAAGGTACAGGTCTTGGGATGCTTACGTAAGCAACTAGCTTTGTTGAGATTCCCCCGCAGTTTCAAAATATGAGATTTTCATGGTAAAGGGGTGTCAATGGGATTTTGAGCTTCTATGTATGTCCTATTTACCCACCGAACTGTCGTTATTCAACTATGACATGGTAAAATCGGTTTTGCATTCTATCACCCCTTTAAACACTGCTGTGTCCTATATTATCTCCACCATTATAATATAATTACTTACTGGCTATGTTTTGACAACCAAAGCCTGTCTTACACAGATTGGTGTTCACTTCAAGGTGACTTCGCTTAATTAAATGAAAATGAATAAGAAACCAGAGAAGAGCCTTGTTTTATCAAGAAGGATGTTGTTTACAGGAGGGTAGACCACAGTTACGCACACAATGGATATAAGAGAGATGAAAAAGATATGGAAGAGGGAAAGACAAAATGGAAGAAAGTGGTCCACAGCAATGCACATGATTAAGTATGGAGATTAAAAGGCAACAATAGAGCAAAATGGGTTTAGTGCAAACTGAAATGGGTGAAGCAGAGTGCAACAAAGCAAAGAAAAGGAAATTTGTTTAAGAGACAAAATGAGGCTTGACCATAGCTAATAAGATGTAAAGGATGGAAAAGTAACTTGCGCTGAAGAGCAATTCTGCCTTACAAAAGCAGAGAGCAGCAACTACAGTAACAGGCTACTTAACCAAACTGTGAAGCACATTGTTGTAAACCTTAACTGTATGCCTTTTAGACCGATTGTTAATAAAAAAAGAAACATTTTGGATAGTGCGCTCGATGTTTGGACATCTAAAGGCTGCCGAGAAAACACACCCACAAACAAAATGTGTTGTTTATCTTCGTCTTTCTTTTCCGTTTAAAGAAATGAGCTACTTTAATTTTATTCCAGTGGAGTTGGAGGCTACAGAGCTCTCTAATAAGCTAGGCTAGTTAGCTTAAGTTTATATGTTGTTGCTTTTTCCTTCTACATTGTGATTACATTAAGCTGCTACCTCAATTATTAAGATGTTTGAGCATTAGAACACAGTTTTCAACTACTAGCCATAGTGCTGCAGCTTGGTTTTTACCTGTTTTGTAGTTCTTAAAATTATGTTTGTTCCCCCAAAATTACACATTTCTATATTTTTTTTTATATCATGGTAAAATAGATTCTGGGCAAACTCAATTTTGAGCAAATGTGTAGTTACAGTGTTTTGGCTTTTTAGGGTAGAATAGGTGGAGGAAGTGCAGTAAGAGGAGAAAAGTAAGATTGAAAACATAAAAGGTCTAAAGATGGAGAAAAAGGAAAACTTCAAGAGGGTTAGAAGGACGGAATAGGGTAAATAGCATGTGGTCTGCCGTGTCAAAAACAGTCTTAACTGGACCGGTCCACAGGGCTTTGTAATTGGCTGAGAGGGGAATTAGAATTTCAGGTTTGACACCATCAGTGCTCTCACCTCCACTGAACTCCATTACGCTCCCTGTGCAGAATCGATTAGTGCTGTCTGACACTACATGCTGTCGGATACCCAACTTCACTCCTTCTGTCAGACAAGTTTCACGCAACTTTTTAATGAAGCACAATGTCCTCAGCAGGCTGAGTCAGTGCATTACCCACAGCTCTTGTCATAACACTTCTTTAGCTTTTCACTTGGGACAACAATCAGTATGACGAACCTTTACTTAATTGTTACCTTACTGGAGCTGCTATGGGATACACCATTGATTTCATTTTACCAGCTGAATTTCTTCCTACCCGATTACTTCAACTGACCTGAGGCTAGAAAATACACACCAGCAACTACACACACACACAAACAATCAAACACATAACTTCAATAGCCATGATCCATCTCTGATTTTAATGTCACACACACACACACACACACACACACACACACACACACGTATGTGAAAACTGGCTCAAATAGCAGTCAGACTTCCTTTTGTTCTCATCAAACTAAAATTAGATGAAGGGCTTGTTCATTTACTGAAGACACCCTGCAAGGTCTGTACACTGGAACCATTTAAAGATGGTGTTATTAGAGAAAATGTTCTGTTCAGCCTCTCTGCTGTGAGATTAATGGCCATTTACATTCTGTATGAGAACCAGGAACATCTGTAAGCATTTTTAACTCAACATCACAACTCCTCCTATAGAAATAAAAAAAACTATCATGGTGAGAGGAGTCATATTCTCCACCACATGCAATCCAAATGCATATAGCGAGACAGACCCCCTACCTAAGCTCCCATACTACATTGTGACATGTCAGTTTGCTCTAGGAATATATCCTAATGCAAGCTGTTGAAAAGAAAAGCCAGTGTTTTCCATCTTTTGGGGTAATTTCCTTCATTCACTTTAAAAAGTAATTATGTGGCTTTGGGCAAGGTTGTTTTACCTGAAAGGTTACTTGGTTTGACAAGAGCAGAAGTGTCACCTTGTTCCATTTTAAGTTTGGAATTAAACCTCTGTGTGCTTTCATTTAAATGCTTAATGTTTGCTAATGTCTAAAGAAACCCAGTTACATAAGTTGCTGCCTAAGAAGAACAAGAAAGTGGAGGGGGGTAGATACAACTTAAATGGGAATGTTAGAGCAGCCGAAATTTAACAAGCTTGATCTGCATCTGCTGATATGTTCAATTAATTGATGTTACAATATCCAAATTAGTTTGGAGTACAAGAGAAAGACAAAACAAGTAAAATCATTAACAATAAAATAAGTTAGTTTTTTTTTTTTTTTTTTTTTTTTAAATGGAGTTTGGTGCTGAAGCACCACATATATAAATTACTAGATCAATATCTGTCAGCGCTCCACAGCTGCCAATTAAGTTAAACTTTCTTTCATCCCTTGTGGTTTAGCTTCATCAGAGATATTGATTTACCCTCTAAATGATGTAACGTGTAAAAAGAAAAAGTTCAACAACAAAACAAAAACTATACAAACTAAGCAAAATGATTCCTTAGCACAGGTATTCACCACACCTGCATGGGGCGCTCTACCTGCGAGCTCCGGGTCCGGGGAAATGTCGAAGCTGAAGCAAAGAGCGCAGCCTCGCTCCGTCACCTGGAAGGGGAAGAAACTCTCAAACAGGTCTACACCGGCCTCCACACACGCCAGCACCTCATCAGGTCGTCCTACACCCTGCAGCAGTCTGACAGTCACAGCACAAACAGCAGAAAGTACTGAATTAAACATTACATTAATCATAAAAAAAGGGTCTACAACATGTGTGTGTTTGTGCTCTTCATGGGCTTTCAGTACACTGGCTCCCTCTGACTCTCTGCCTGCAGGCATCAAGGTCAAGCCCAATTTAGCATTTGATAATGACTCCACTCCACTTTCCAGTAGGAAGCAGCATCTCCTAACTAGAATTAACAGCAGGGACGGTGGCGTCCCTTACTATTCCAGATGAGCTCAAATGCAGCTCCTGGATACAGATTACTGCTTCTTTCAGGTCCTCTTTCTCAATCTCAGAGCCACTGCCAGACCCTCCATCACCTCCAGGAGAGGCGCGCTCATGTGGTACAGTGAAGGCAGGCAATGAAAAGCCTCTGAAAGGCTACCAGCTTTTGTAGTTATGTTTGGAGAGCCAGTAACATCTAGAGAAAGTTTAGCCCGTACTGATAGTGTATTCAGTCTGGTTGGAGACTTAGGGTTCTTTTGAATATCTCTAGAAGAAGCATTTTATCATTCATCATTATACAATATTCCTTTAACAAGATTAAAAATTGTCTAGATCATCTTTCTATTTCATCATTATGTTTATGTGTACGAGTTGAGTGTTTTAATCTCAAACTAAGATTATATTTGGGGCTACAACGAACAATAATTTAAAGGTAAATGTAA
This sequence comes from Perca fluviatilis, assembly GCF_010015445.1. Classification (NCBI taxonomy): domain Eukaryota; kingdom Metazoa; phylum Chordata; class Actinopteri; order Perciformes; family Percidae; genus Perca; species Perca fluviatilis. Next base: position 16,234,414 of record NC_053133.1, on the reverse strand, counting down.
TAAAAAAAAATTCTGCCACATGGCATCGTTTTGTCATTGATTACATGCCACTTTGCAACACAGTAATACAACAGAGACCTTATTTATTGATATTGACTGATTTCAATATCGATCGATCCAGCTTAAGGTTAGCCTACTATAAAAGGTGCTAGTTGACGAGTAGCTAATGCTAATGCTTGGTCTATGACGTTAGCTAATTCTTGGTGGGTAACATAAGATTACGACAACAACTAACCCACAAATTCACCAGTAAATGTACAGATACACAACTAATCTAAATGGTAATTTAGCCAGCTAGCACACCCCTGTCTGTCTGCCTCACTCTCCCGGCGCTGCAAGGCTTCAGTCGGGATGAGAGCTGACAACAGCCCCAGGGACACATCCTCAGTCAGCCCCCAGCCAGCTAGCAGCCAGCCACTATCATTACAGCAATCCAAACCATGTCAGCACTAGAGGTGTGAATCTTCACTGATCTCCCGATTCGATTATGATTATCATGTTAGCGATTCAATTCGATATCTCGATGCATCAAAAAAATAAAAAAATGTAAAAATTCTATTAAAGCCATATAGGATACTTAATTCATAGCTTTTCAAGCTTCAAAAACAAAAACACCTCCGTTAGCGTTACCAGTGTTCATGCCGAAAATCTTTTTCAAGCAAAAAAACTCCAAACCTTCTCTGGTTTTACCACATCCAACATGCTGCTTTCCTCCGTTTAATATCATTGTAAACTGAATATATTTAGGTATTGGATTTTGGTCGCTTTAAAATGGTAATGGACCTTTTCAAATCCTAACCCTCAAAATCAACACGTTCATTAATGATGAAAATCCTTGTTGTAGCCCCTCAGGTGTTTTTTGTTTCTGTATGGATTTGCTGCAGGGCATCTACAGGCTGTTCCTAATCGGGTGATTAAAATGCCTTTGTGCTACATCGGTCTTATTGATGTCAAGATAGTAAATAACCGAGTACTTTCAAATTAAACAACAGAGACGAGTGTATGATTAGTGGGGGAGAAATCTCTGTGATCAATAAACACATTTCTCACACAGTCAGAAGCTGACCTTGGTTTGTCCTCAGGCAGCTCTTTGGTCACAGCAGTGATGAGCTGGGTCCTCAGGGCCCGGTCCATGGAGCCCGTCTGCAGGCCGTCCAGACAGAATCCTGCCACCGGCCTCTTGGCTGTCTCCCTGGCTGAGCGCACCCTCTCTTCCAGGATGTCTCCTCCCTCCACCACCCCAAACATCTCCACTCCCTCCAATTCCTGGCAATGACACACAGTTTGGTGATTGGTGAAATATAGAAAGAAAAGTTATTGGAGCATTATCAGGGTGTAGGGACAAAGGAAAATTTTCCTCAAGTGCAAAAAACAAAACAAAAAAAAAATAAGGTTTTATTCTTGGCATAGACCATCTGGATTTTGATGACTCTACATGAAGTTAACTTTACATCACGAGGATGAAAGATGCAGTGAGGGGTGGGGAGTGGAGCTCCGTAGCAATCAAGCAGCTCACTCAGTCAGGACAATGTTGATGTCAACATTTACCTGCAGCACGCTGTTGCTTGTTTGTACCTTTGCTCAACATCATTCTACACTTGTCCCAATGGAAATTTGGTTTGCAGCCAGGCAATAAAATACACAGAAGAGACATACAGGCACTGAAATGTACAGATAATAAAAAACTGTGTTAAAAAGACTTCAGATTAATGCAACCCAAACAAACTTAGAATAAATTACTTCCTACATATCAAGCTAGAGACCTTAGGGGACTAAGGCAGTACAGTTGGAAAATATATGATCTCTTCATTAAGGTGTCATATGTATGCTTGTGTGTGTGTACCTGGGATTTTTGGTGAACCAGCAGACACTCATCCAAGTGGGCGAGAGTTCGATCCACCGACTTTCGAACCCTTTTGCGGGAGGTGTTATTCTGCCACGTCTCTCCGTCTGCCATGCTCTGGTACCAGTCTGGCTGCACGGTCTTCTGGAGAGCCATAAACTTGGCCACTGTCAGCTCTATCCGCCCACCGCTGCCCCACACTGACACCGTCTAATAACAACCCACAGGGGGCATTTCCATGTAAAAAGATGCTTGAGCTGAAACAGCTTTGGTGAGACAATTCTCTCTTAAATAGTTTGGCATTGTGGGAAATGTGCTTATTCGTTTTCTTGCCAAGAGTTAGATGAGAAGACCTATACCAATCTCACAGCAGCTGGTTACTTTAGCATAAAGACTGGAAACAGGAGTATACAGCTAGCCTTGCTCTGTCTGAAGGTAACAAATTCCTCCACCAGCCTCTCTTAGCTCACTTATTTACAAAAACAAAATGCAAAAACGATGAAGTGTGGTTTAACCCATTGTTTTGTGTTATTTGCAAGTATTTCTTGGGCGTAGTCTTCGCTGGTTGCCTAGCAACTACTCCCAGGCCAACAAATAGTCACACATAACACCCCATAAAACTACAACTTCATCATGTTCACGCATTAGGGGTGCATTTTGCTACCTTTGGACGGAGTGGGACTAGTGGTTTCCCCGTTTTCAGTATTTATGCTAAGCTAACAGGCTGCTGGCTCCAGCTACATATTTAGCGCACAGATATCAGAGTAGTATTAATCTTCTCAACATGGAAGGAATAAGCAGATTTCCCAACATGTGGAACTACTCCTTTAAGGAGAAACTTAATCTTACCTTGTTAGTAGTGTAACCTGTTGGGCAGGGGGTCGCGGGGTCGTGAAGCGAGCAGTACAACACAGTATCATGAAGACCTGCACAAAACAAAAATCAAGGCATATCACAGAGGGAAGAACATTAGACAAAGGGTCACAGTCAGCACGAAACGAGGTGACGGAGTGAGCCGCTTCATCACTGCATGTTATTAATGTGACGACTCCGGGTCGGGCGAGACGAATGAGGTGTGGCCTTATCAGCAAACCTAGCTGCAGCAGAAGATCAAAAGGTGAGAAAACCAAAGGCTTGATAGCAGCAAATGCTATTATTATTTCTAATTATTCAATCACTGCTCTTCCCTTCTGGGACTTCAGAGACAGCACAGTAGTAATCCCCTGACAGTTTACAACAAGCGAAACAGTGATTACATTTCTAATTTAAAATGTGGTTGCTTGAGGCAGAGTATAGCTTAGTATCACAGCTACTGTTGTACATCAAAGCTGAATGAGGTCACTCTTCTGGGGCATTTATATTAATATTACTCAGAACGGCACCACATTTTGGTCAGGCTCATGAAGCTAATGTGCTTTTTTTAAATATTGAACTTGCATTCTGTATGTTTAGAAGCAATTTGCTCCAGTTTTTCCAGTCTAGCCAGTAGAAATAACAATACACCCCAAGCTCTTCTAAATATGTGTATCATGCATGCATGACATTTACATCAAATACATCAACTAGTCACACCAGTACAGGATTTGGAGCCTGACTGAGGTTTATATTTAAAATATGACTAATGCAGAAGGTTAAATAACAGTAACTGTGGAGAAAAACATAATACAATTCAAAATAGTTCAATAAAGTCCATTTCCTCCTCTACAACCTCCTAATTTTTGACATTGAGATGATTTGACTTGTTCTGACAGTGTGAAGCAGATGTGTTTTGAATTACTACGAAAGCTACTTCCAAAAAAGGACCAACAGAGTCTTAACACCGCACAGTTCAAATGGCATGCTTTTCAGTAGAAACATACATACCGGTCCATTAAAAGGGTGGAAAAAAGGACAATTTGAGAAAGATATTTACACTCACGACCTTGTTAAAGATCTGTAAATGTTCAGAACTCAGTAACTATTATGGAGTTTTCAATTGTATCACAAACAGTTAACGGACTTCTCATTCATGTTGCCTTTAAAGTTGAGACTGAAGGAACAGAACAGCTACTGGATGAACCATGTGGTGAAACTGTTTTTGTCATCTGTTTTTTTTCAAGCTCAAGAAGGAACTTTAAATCTCAAAATAAAAAGTATTAAATAATAATAAAAGTAAGTAATAAAATATTTGTATGAACACGCTTTGCTTAAAAAAGCATTTCAGCACTGACTGGCTACGGTTGTCATATAATATATATGCTGCTACTAAACATTTCCTAATATCTGGTCCAGTGTTTTGACCAATATCGACTATCAGATCTGCACATTACTATCACCTGTCCATACTATTTTGCAGTTGTATGCCTTTACCTGAACATATTAAACTGATTCCAACTATTTTATACAAGTGGCTGTAAATAAAGCTCTACTGCATTAATATCAATACACTTCATGATTTTTAGTTAGTTAAAAAGATGATGATGGATTACCTTTTAATCATACTGAATAAATCTGAATACATTGGGTGTTATCATAATTTATGCAACTGATGCTGTTGGTCTGCTAGAATGTCCCAACTTATCTTCTTCACTCTTCTCCTGATTACTAAGTGCCACTGAGGGAGGAGAGAGGAAGAAGAATACAAATGTGATTGATCCAAAGTACCTGCAAACTTTCTGAATCCATCCTTAAACTCCTCCAAAACGTCCTGGTGCTCTGCTCTTGAGAAAGGAAAAAAAGTTAGACTTCGTGTGTGTGTGTGTGTGTGTGTGTGTGTATGTATGTATGTATGGTATGTATGTATGTATGTATGTCTTACATATTGGACAGGGTAACCTGAGTGACAGAGGGGAGGTTGCTCAGGGTGTGCAGTGTGTCCTGGGTGAGGTGGGGCACTGTGCCTACGTGTGTGTGCAGCAGACACCCCGGGACTTCCAGAGAGTGCTCTCCCGTCCTGCCGAGCCCCTTCAGTACACCCAGCCGACTTCTTCCCTGAACCACACGGCTTAGCTCCAGCTTCATCCTGCTGCCAGCCATACCAGGAGCTGCAGTCTCTCTAAAAAGATCCACAGAACTACACTAACGTACAGTACCTAAACCACCACGAGTTTCAATGATAGATCTCCGATAGCTTACGTTAACGTTAGCAAAACACACGTGAAGCAGCCACGTATAGCTAACGTGAACCAGCCTAACCACTCACGTATTAACGACTCAAGCGTTCGGTGAGTTGAGGTGTTTAACGTTACTTACTGCTCTTAAAAGAAACCTACGCATTCACAATTGTGCTGGTTTGAATTATATAAGTGTAACTAGGAGCATCTCTTCTTTCGCTTCCCTACAAAACTCACCGCCTGACAGGAACTACAAGTCGTCGAAATATGTCGTCATCACCGGCCGCGACGGCACTTCAACAAATAGCCAACACCAGTTTGTTGTAAAGTGCTTTACAACCTTTCAAATAATTAGTGTAACTGGATTTCTTTAATTATATTTTTACGATTTATTACATATTCAAAGCAAATTAGGCACATTTAGAGAAGTGAGCAGCGTTGCTATGGTTACCAAAAACCACAAACAAGGTGTAGTGGGCCATGTAGTCCTAACATGATTTGTTGACGCAACAGATAGTCTAAAAAAATGGTTAATTTACTACATTACCCAGAATCGTATGTGAACAAATCGACGGCAGTTATGTGTATAGGTCTTACGTTGTCCGAGGGTTCTTTGAGCCGACTTCTGAACACTTTTTGTTGAAATAGTAAAATAGTTGGCTTTTGTGGCTGTTGGTAGAAGAGTAATTATTTTTACGCATATATTATAGTAGCAGCGGTCTATAACTAAACAGATTATGACATTCCCAGGTCACAATCCTCACCTGTTTAGGTGGAGGAGGCTCGGCAAGAGTAAAACTGCAGATAAGGTAAGTTTTGTCTTCGTAAAATTATGCTTAATTATCTTACATAAAATATATTTTCCAACTATTTTCACTTTTTAGACCTTTCCCCAGGATTATCAAATCCCCTAGAGATATAACATAATTGTACAAAAGGGTCCTATTGGATTTATGAATGAAGAAGAAGCACAGCATCAATGTTATTACTACGGATGAAGGATGGCTCATGTCAGAGGATGGCTTAGAAATGTCATACAGATGACCTTTCTTAGATTCTCATATGCCTGCAGTCTCATATGTCTCCTGTCAGATGAGACAGACCTGTGAAATAATCAGCAGACATCAGGCATGTCTGCTGAGCCCACAGCTCAAGGTGTCTGTGTCTGTGAGCTTGGCTGGGCATTTTCATGGGCCCTGTGATCTCTTTTGCAAAACACTATCAGCTTACACTTGAAATTATTTTAATTTTTTCTTCCAATAACAGATGCATGTGAAGAATTGTGACATCGATCAGTGGAGGAAGGTGAAAGAACTTATTTGCAGCTGCAGCTGTGTGCATGTGTATTTTCATGATGCAGTTTTGAATCATTGCATGTATTCTTTTGGGTTTTGGATTGTTAGTGGGAAAAACAAGCTATTTGAAGATGACACCTTTCACTGATGGGCACTAACCAAGTAATTGAATAATCATCACATTAATTGATAATGAAAACAATCAATAGTTTTTTCCATTTTTTTGTCTTTAGCGCGTGGAGGTGGCTTCCGAGTTTGCTGTATCGGAAGTCTTCCCCCACAAGAAACCTCATTTAGGAATCAACGGCCTAGCTGTACCATTGCAAAGCACTGAGCAGATAAGAGATCATGATGATGCTTACAGTGAAGGTAGGTCAGCCTATAAAAAAATAATAGAGGTCTCTAGAGAAATGTCACCTATATAACAGAGTTGATCCTGTGCAGCAGCAGCAGACTGAACAATGATATTTGGGTGATTGCTTGTTGCAGCTCAGGCTCTTCTTGGTGATTGGCTGAGCAGTAAGTTGCGACTGGAACTAGAGACAGAGGAGGAAGATGACCTGATGTGCTCCAGTGAGAGGAGAAGCTCTGCTGCACTGGCTAGTGCTCAGCCTGCTGCCCTTAACTACTGCAACTTTGATGGTACAAAGCATGACAAGAACTATGTAACCTATCCAACTAACCTTTTTATTTGAATTAATCAAGACCAGTTAAAGCTAGGGTTTGTAGTTAAATATGTCAAAGTTTGGAGCAGAACACCTTTAAAGGACTAGTTCACCACAAAGGAAGATGTTGTCATTATCATGTAATCTTAACTCCAGCTCACTGATTTGAATTTGAATTTATTTCACTGCAGAGATGTTGAATTTGCTTGAGTTTAGAAATTGATCACCGTGAGCATTTTATAAACTTTCTTTTTTTTTGTCAAAGTTAAGTTATCATAGTGTATTTGTCTTCTGTTGTTTTCTTCATTGTTTGTGCATTCAAGGTCAGAATTGTAAGACTTCAGAGTTAAATGCCAAACTGCCAAAGAGGCTACCAAATTTCAATTTCCTTTCACAATGTCCTGTCTTTTGGTATTTTCGGTTTCACATTCCTACAACATAACTTGTGAATGCAGTGGTTTACAACAAGTGACTTCCACATCTTAGATGTAGGAGTTTCCTTGAGTTTTGAAAACAATACTATTAACTGCACTACAATAGAGTTAAACAATAGAGAACCTATATAATATGTGTGTATGTCTAAATGCTTTCTGTAAAAGATTATCTCAAGCAAGTGTTTTGAGTCTCAGCGCGTTGATTTTCACATCATGGGGAAATGAACTGAAAGGGCAACAAATCAATCTGAAAACTTATGCTTTGCAAATCTGTCAGCAGTAATTTACAGTACAAATGTTAATGGTATAAAACATAAAATCACTGGTACAGTCCTTTTAAAAACTCCTCAGTTATAATATTTCTTTTTCACTCGTGCAAAGATCTGTACAACTGCCTGGCCGAGGAGGAAGAGCACAGTGCCGTTAACAGCTTCCTACAGGACCTGATGGAGCAAGAGGTCTTGGACTCTGGAATGATGGAGGAGCTGGCGCTGGATGTTGGACAAACAAGGAAGAAGTTCAGAGATCCGACTGTCACCATGGAAGCACGACACCTGCAGGTATGTGACCAATGTGAATCTCAGTTTTCTCGAGATAAGAGGTGTGAATGCTGTGGGTTGGGAAACTTTCACCGTGAGTAGAATGATGGGCACCCATGTCGTGTTCTCACTTAAAGTAATTGCTACTGATTGCCACTGAAGGTGCGAGAGAACAGGGCACGGCAGGAGGCTGAAAGGCAGAGGCAACAGAGAGAGAGGGAGGCCCGGCGGGGTGCCATAGAGGAGGCAAAGAGGAGGGAGCGAGTGGAGGACACAAGGAAGAAGCAGCAGGGACGCAGACAGGAGGAGATGGTGCAGCAGGAGATGGTGAGACTGCGACGCCAGATGGAGGAGAGGAGAGGCCTGGAACAGCTGGTTCGACAGAGGTATGGTATCCACGGCAACCACCGACCTGTGCTGAAGTGCTTATCGCCCAAATCTGAAATAACCCCCAGTCTCCTGTCTGATTGCATCATACGTGAGCTTGCCTCTTCCACCTTCCTATAGTGGATTGAATGGATTAATGGTAACCTATTGAGAAGTAAGCCAGCTCCCTGACTCAAACGAGTATTGCAGAAGTGTCCCTGTGAAGGGCATTGGACACAAGCTCATGTCCAGCACGGTGAGACTGCTGTGTCATCTCTTACAAAGTGTGTACCAGCCAAGGTAAAACATCCTTTGTTAAAAGCGATCAATGGCTGTCACCATGCGGAAATAAAAAACAGACCTTCAGATATACTTGTACAGCGGTGGTTTGAACTAAATGCAAACATGACAATGCTAACATGGTGATGTTTAGGAGGTATAATGTTTCCCATGTTCACCATCATCTGAGGCTGATGAGAATGTAATTGTATTTGTAGACCAAAGTATTGGATAAATTAGAAATTCAACCTAATGATGGTGCTAGATGAAAAGTTGTTAAAAATAGTTGTGGAGACATTTCACTCAGAACCACAATTGTCAACTTGTGGCACTAGAGGAAAAGTCAGAGGATTCATCATCTGGGGATCATGAATGTCTGTACAAAACTTAATGGCAGTCCATCCAAAACCTGTACACATATTTCTGTCTGGACCAAAGTGGTGGACCGAATCAGCCGTCATTGCCATTTATAGAGCCATACTGCTAGCATAGCTAAAATGTTTTACGATTGTATTACAGGGCATTAGTTTTGTCATTAAGGTATTTCTACTTAATTTAAATTCTGAAAATCTAATGAAAAATGTAACAGAGATTGGCAAGAGAAAAATAACCAATTGGGTCAGTTCCAGGAGATACGGTGTACAATTATGAAAGACCACATATTCATGTTTAGTATGTGTGTTAATACACACCCAAAAAAAGACTTATTTACTGCAACTTTTAGAGATGACTGCTATTCTTTATGGGCCCCTGGTAGACTAAGAAGTGTATGTATGGTTATTCCACAGGGAAAGGGAGAGAGTGGAAGGGCAAAGGGCAGCCAGAAGCCTCCAGTCAGCTCATCCACTTCCCACAAAACAGCAACCGCAGGACACAGAGAAACTTTATAAAGAACAGAAAATTCAAACCATGGTTCTCATGGGTAATCTCAAGGTTGGTTCCTGTACTGTACCTATACTTGCAGGTTGGTACAGCAAATGTATCAATGTAAGTTCTCTAACTTGTGGGCATGCATGTTTGTACATGTTTTGCATGTTTTAGTGTCTGCAGAGGCATTTCTCTAAATGGTATTCAGTGGTGTTGGCCAGAAGGCTACGCTTAGGTAAAGCCATGGCCCTCTGTGACTGGAAGCGGCAGCTGAGAGCCTGGCGAGCGTGGCGGGCAGTGGTCTGGGCAGAACAACAGCAGCGAGAGGTGGCAAGAACAGAGGAGGATCTACGAGCTGAAAACAGGCAAGAACCTCAAAGGAATTACGTTAAAAGGTCCTGATAACCCATCATTGTATAAAGCCTGCCATTTACCACAAATTATACAATGTAAATTACAACCTATATTCAAAATGAATTATTAATGATGGCAGTATTTCTAGAAGACACCCTCCATCATTTCTGTTACCCCAATCAAGCAATAACTGAGGGGTAAAACTACAATCACACCTGTTCCCTCCTCCAGGCGATGTCAGCTGGCTGTGGAGAGTGACCGAAGGCGATTGCTTCGGCGATGTCTGAATGAGTGGCAGCTATGGTGTCGGATGGAGAAGGAACAACGAGAGCTTTTAGCCCAGCAGCAGGAGACCCGGCGCAAGATGGCTGCCTTAATCAATGCTGCATCAACAGGCAAACTCAAGGCCACAGAAACCCCAATTTATCAGCCAATTATGGCGCAACCTGAGGCATCTAACCAACCAGAGACAACGAAAAAGGTGAGAAGTGCACTCACAAATCCTCATATCATTAGCAACAATGCAAAGTGTAAAATGTAATAGGTAAACATCTTTGTTGATGCTCCTTGGATTGTTTTCCAAATCTTCTTATTGCCTGGGATGACCTGAACCTTTCTCAGTAAGTCAACCAGGAAGAAAAACTTTTCCTGCTGAAATATTCACAACTCTGGAGAGTGAGAGCAAGAAAAGAGTGGTGTTAATATATAGGGGACGGGAATGTATAGAGCAGATGGAAAGAATACTAGAGAGAAATAAGTGGTGTAGGATAGTGGAACAGAGCTCGAGGGACAGTAGAAACGGAACAGGAGATAAAGTTGGAGTTGCTGGAGGGGTCAATAAAGAGGACATACTTGCAATCAGGCTCCTGTTGCGTATATATCAGGGTTTCCGGAGCTCAGTGAAGATTAAATTGGACTGAAATACTGTATCTATATTATCTCCCTTAAGTTTTTCATAGACCTAAGGGGGGAATTTCTTTCATATATAGCCTATTGCAATCTTCATATCTGCTCTGTTTTCATCTCTGTAGGGAGAGCACCACAGGTCAAGCACTTCAGCCCCCAATGCCTCTGCAGTACATCAGAATAAGACTCCTGTGGGTGCTGTGGCCCAGCCCACTCAGCCATGGCAGGTGACCCGACAGCATGCAGCACCGACTGCTGCTGAGCTCCAAGGGGCACAGCAGAGATGTGAGGGCGGCGGTTTTACCTGTTCAAAAAGCACAGTGCCGCCGGGCAGCAAGTTTGAGAACAGACACGCCGCCCAGCAGCAGATCATCACACAGCAGAGGAAGCTTTTGAAGGAGCAGCAAGAGCAGATTGTACGGCTGAAGGAGGAGCAGAGCGTGGCGGGGTCAGAGCTGGAAATGGAGAAAACCACACAGCTCAAGCAGCAATCAATAATTGGAGGCTTGAGACCAAAGAGCCTCAACTTTGACCACACAGAGCAGAGGAAGGCCCACTGCACAATGTAAGGCACAAAAACTCCAGATGTGTGTGTATCATATTCACCACTCTCTCATACATCACCCTTTATAAACCCTTTATAAGCTGTAACTAATGGCTTTATTGATAAACCTTTTACCACTGCTTTATTGGTCAGTTGTAAGCAACTAATAAGAACAACATTTGGGTTACCAGTTTGTGTGCTTCTCACCTTCTAATAAGCCATTCAGGCAGCATGTGTAAATGTCCATAAGTCATTCATTAAGGGTGAGAAACCAACAATTCTGCAGTTATACATGTTAATGCGTGATTGATCAAGGGTTTGCATAGTAATCAATCAAGTCTGCAGTTATAAATGTGAATAAATACTTAATTAAAGGATGTCCAGATATCCTGCTGCACTTTTATGGTGGTCTACATACTGGAGAAGGATAGATTGTTTACAACCTGGCAACCCAAATGTTGTCCTCAGTAATGGTAACTGATTTATAAGGCATAAGTAAATTATTTTTTAACTGTTAATAAAGCCAATATTACAACTCATTAACTTTTTAATAAGGGTGACTTGTAAAACTAATTTCAGCAACAATAGCATTGTTAAGTTAGTTAGTCAGGGAGCTATCACCATTCAGTGTAGGCTATATTAGTCAAACTTCAAAATGTTGGTCCAGTGGGTCTTGGTGTAGATTGAAAGTCATAGTGACACTTTGGCCATTTGCACCTTGTTTACTGTTCCCCTAAAATAATGAATTACAGGCTCAAATAGTAAAAATAGTATAAAAAAGGCCCAATAATGTGATACTAAAAAGGTAAAAAAAATAGATTAGGAATATGGACATTTTGGGTACAACTACAGTGGACGATGTGTATATATTCTTAGCCTGGCCTCTCATTTCAACCCCCTGGACTTTCTCCATTTATACACATCCCAAACGTGCTGTTAGCTCTAAAATTGTCTTTAGATGATGAAAAATAACTTAGCTTAGCTCACTTCTCTTTCTACAGTGCAGACTAATATTGGCAGGACATTGTCTGTGTACACCCCAGTGGGTAAACATTGGCTTTTACAGAAAAATCTCAAATGTCTAGAATAGTACAGGCACTTATTGTTTTCAGGAGCTACACCAAGGTACAGTAAATTGGGGTGAAAGTCATCCGTTAATAGCTTTTCTTTTTAAATACAAGTCATGTAGGAGTATATACAGTCAGATACATAATGATTTTAAAGCTTAGAGAACAGAGCAGGAGATTGTGCAAAAGCCAATATTTTGTACATTAATAAGTCTTATAATTAGATATTTATGTGATGTGGCCGGGTTGGATCAGTGGGTAGAGCAGGCGCACATATACCTAGAGGTTTATTCCTCGAGGTCTAGGGTTCGAATCCGACCTGTGACGATTTCCTGCATGTCTTCCCCCTCTCTCTCCCCTTTCTCACCTAGCTGTGCTGTCAATTAAAGGTGGAAAAGCCCAAAAAATAATCTTAAAAAAAGAAGAAGATATTCATGTCATTACAGATGCTTTCCCAGAAGTCTAAACAACCTTGAACATATAGTTTTCATGACTAAAAGCAAAACGCTCTGCCCTTCACTTCCCACTAAAATTAATTTATGGATGTCTGACGCATGTCGGTTGAGTTTGATTGGTTCGATACCTATCTGAATAAAGTTTGCCCGGTAAGGATCAGCAAGATGTGAATATGCAGAGAAATTTATAATGACGGAGCTGTGTTTCTGTGCTTCTCGCTGTGATTGTTGAAGGGCACCAAGAGTTACCGGAGAACCTGACAGTCTCTGTGCACCTCCAAGGGAAGCTATCACACGACAGACACGCCACCATCCAATCATCACGGGTCAGTCCACAAGGTCCTTCACTCTGAGAGCTTAAAAGCAGAGGACAAAATACACAAACTCACATATACATATATTATAAACACACAGCAGGTACATATCATCTTCCAAACATAGAATGCTGTAGCTCTCTCACGCATATGGAGACAAAACAATTGCGTAATAAAAGCCTATAGATCTTTAGTCTGACAACAGTAGCACTAATTTTTTCCTTCCAGTTACATGTTCAGAATATGAAGGCTGAAGCATACATACATAAACATCAACATATCCACTTCTGAGACTCTGTTGTACCAGAGGAATACCTTGTGCTCAACTCACCCGTCTCCCTCCCTTTGAAGCCATGGAGGCCCGTTCACGTCAACGTGCAGAGCGAAGGAAGGAGATTAAGGGACTAAAGAAAAAGAAGGAAGAGGAAAAACTGGTAAGAGACTGATAAGTTGTTTTCTTGACCTCAAAACTGTTTTGTAGGGTGAGTAGCAAGTTGTAATTGTCTGAAACAATATTTTATTTAAAACAAGCAAATTTAATTAAACTCTTCAGGCTGAGATGAAAGCTGCTGAGGAGCAGAGACAGAGAGAGGAGGAGGAGGAGAAACGCAAAGCAGACGAAAAGAAGAGGGAGGAGAAAAGGCAGGAAAGAGAGGTGAGATTCCTATTTTATGGATGTTCCCAAAAACATCAGTCAAAATACAGAAAGCGGTAACACTGAGCGACATGTATAATGTCACTTCTTTCTTTCTTTCTGTGTGTGTGTGTGTGTGTGTGTGTGTGTGTGTGTGTGTGTGTGTGTGTGTGTGTGTGTGTGTGTGTGTGTGTGTGTGCAGAGGGAAGAGGAAAAACAGAGGCAACTGAAAAGGCAACAGGAGCTCCTGAAGCTGGCCCACCAACACTACCACAGAAAGTTGCTGCTACGGCGAGGCCTGGCGCCATGGAAACGCCTCATTCAGCTCAGACAAGCCAACATACAGGTGAATCACTGGGCTTGTCTATTTCAGTCGACAGGTACAGCAGTAGAGTATTATCAGCCATATTCAACTGCCCTCAGTCCTCTAACTCAACATTTTAAGAACCCAGGAGGGTTTGTTTGTTTGTTTGGTTTTTTGATTTTCAAAATCCAACTTGAATAAGTAGAAGGAGATTTTGACCTACAAGGGTAAATCCAAGTCCACGCCATGGATTTGAATAATAAAAAAGTTAAAGACTTGTTTGCATGGAGTGCTGCATGTGCGTCTGCTATCTGACTTGGAGGCAGTCGCTTAAAGGCAATGTGTGCAATGAAAGGCTTTTTATAATTCAAATCTCTGATGGACATAATGCTTCCTAATTTTCTCATACTAAAAAGCTTGTTTATCGTTTTCCATCTGATTATAACGACTAACCGGTCTTACATTTGAGCAATTCTAAGAGGATTATACACGTTTTTCTTTGTCAGTCCCCTTAACTGAAGCTCAGACATGTTCATAACACACTTTTTTTAACCAATAGTATAAATAACTTCTTAAAAATTTAGTAGTATAAATAACTTCTAAAAAGGCCATAATAAGCACAATATTTGGCTTTTGGCTGATTTACAGTATGTATTCATTTATTTATTCTATCATTAAACGGATGATTTTTTTTGTTCCATTTTTATAATATCTGTCCATTGGTGCTGTATTTTCCCTTATTGTGAAGAACTTTGATTTTCAGAAGTGCTATAGAAAGTTAGTTATTATGACAAAATATCACAAATCACATGCTGTGTATCCACAGGCAACCTACTTTAACACATTCAATAGACGCACTGCGCAATGAGCAGACTGCTGTGTTAAATATACTCACTCAGCAGCTTAAAAGACCTAAGTTATGAAACACATATATACCCACCAACCAATAACACTCTTAAACTCTTGATCTGAACATGCAAACATAACACACACGCGGCAGTAGGAACATATCCAAACAAAAGCATGTGACACCTTGACAGTATCATCATTTCATCTTCAAAATGTTCCTCTCTTTGCACAGCATCACACAAAAACTCTTGTGCATACATGTTTCACAGCTATATATAAACCCTCTTTGTTAAATGTGAGTCAGCCGAAGACAAGCGCTTCATCATTTGATAGCACTCCATTGTTCCAACCTGGCACGTACGTATGATTGAGTTTGGATGCATTCATCAGCGTGCATCAACGTTTTTCTTTTCAATCCCTGCCAGCTGGCTGAGAGTCATCACAATCTCTTCCTCCTGCGGCGATGCACACTAGGCTGGCAGCAATCAGCAAGAGAGTCTCTTACTGAGAAGGAAGATTCTGCTGACCAACTGCACCAGCACTTTCTGCTTCGGAGGAGCTTAAGCTGCTGGAAAAGAGTGTGTACACGCCGCACACACACAAACACAGTTACTCAATCAGGATTGCAGTCTCCACATCTTCGGCTGGAGATTTAGAGCAATACCTTTTCCTAATCAGCTCTTCTACCTGTTATCAATCATGGTTTCTTTAAAGAAAAAAAAAAGTTTAAAAGTTTAGACCAGTTTCTACTTGCCATCCTCATCACTTCACACTAAAATGCCCCCATCTCTGAGTGAATGTTGTCTATTTCAGCTCAAGGACTGGCGGATGATTCAACAGGAGAGAGCCAAGCGTTTCTGTCGCACTCGCACTCTGAGGAGGTTTCTGGTGGCACTGCTGGACCATGTGACCCAGGAGAGGCTGGTGGAGTGGGACCGTCAGGAGGTGGCTCAGGAACACAATAACAGGTCTGCAAGCCGTGACTTTCCCATATGTTCAGTGTGTGGATGCTGCAGTGTGCTCCCCCAGTGACACAACCAACTAACAGGATGTCAAATTAAATTCAACAGCTTGTTTAATTACGAGTTTAAATGTAATATAAGAGAAGTTGGGTTACGGTATGCTAGAAAAAAACAATGCCTTGATTTGTATCAAACATAAACATTTATGTTATAGACATTTTAAGGCCTATTCTAATAAGAAAGTTAAGACTTTCAAGATTGACTTGCGATAAAAATAGTTAATTCATGAACAAACACTACGGAATATGATAAAGGTTACCAACTGGAACATGCATATTTGAGCAGAAGCCATTGTTGAACATTAACCAATATGAAATGTGAGAGCTTTTGCTCTTTTCCACTGCAGCTGCCTATGCATTAGATTATAAACTCCACCATCATCACCTTAACTTCCGTGAAGTGCCTCAAATCTGCTGTTAGCTGTAAATGCCTCTTCAAACTATGAGTAATGGAGTCTGTTGTGGTGTTCAAATAGAAACTTCAAGGTCTCTAGCCCTGGGTAATTAACAAACAAAAAAATAACCATGGAACCATGAATGTCAATTTTATCAATTCATCTTGATCTTGATGATATTTCACTGGAGACTTTGACCTGCTGATGGCAAAGTCAGGGGATCACATAAGATTCATCTTATGTGAACCAAATATGATGGCAATCCCCTCCATAGATCTCGAGATATTTCAATCTGAAATAAAGTGATGCACAGACAGACTGTCATTGCCATCCTAAGAGTCAATTTGCTAGCATGGCTGAAAAAAAGTCAGTTTGGTAACTTTTCTAATTTGCATTTAAATTGTTTTACAAATTATACATTTTAAATCAGCAAACACATTCAGGTTTTGATTGTGCTTAATAACATTATTATGTGGTCTTGTTTCCCATTGTGGACAAAATTAATGAATTCTGTAGCACTGGTCTAACTAGGATTTCACCGTCATTGATACAAAATGTGAGAATAAACTTTAGCTTCTCAGTTGTCACCTAAATGACCAAAGCACGCAGGCGAATTCCCACCTGCTGCCCAGCTGCCATTGTCAATAATCCCCCAGAAACATCATGTGAAAACTCATTAGGTGTTGTCAACCCAGAGGTCCCTATAATTCAGTTTCTTATTGCTCGCTTGCTTTTCCCATCTGTACCTCCATCTGTCTGCACTTCAGACGGGTGCTGCGACGATGTTTGCTGGCCTGGAGGCAGTTTCCCTGTCTGCTGCGCAAGGAAAGAGTGAGGGAGGAGCAGCGGGAGAAGCTGGGACGGAGAGTGACTGCGGTTCTGCCTGATTTCTGCTCCTATCCACTGTAAAGCCTCTGGGAGAAAAAGACACTGTAGGAGACAAACTGCACACCCACACTGACGACAAACAAACATCTCCATAACTCTGTTGAGGACACACATGCAAATACAAAATGAATACACATGCACCTCTCTCACATTCATTTAATATAAATAGATTTAATTTCTTACAAACACACAACTGGATGCGTACAACCTTTTTGGATACCAAAAAAGGTGACATTAATGTGCTTTTAATTTATTCAGGAATCAGTTTGAACCATTTTAAGAGAATAAAAGTCACTATTCATATTCATACTATCCAATCATTTATTATGTTTAATGCAGTGGTGAGCTGTAGAACATTAATTATGTCACTTTATGTCACACCAGGAGGTTTGCTTCATCTGTGATTTAATATCCATGACACAGTTCACAAATCCAGGTCAGGGTCCCTCCTTTGAGAACACTGCAGATAAGTGTTTGTGGAGGAGTGTGCAGACAGACCATCCTTGAAAAGATGTTTTGCACATTTTGTGCAGGACTGACCAACTCCAGAGGCATCATCTTGTTACTGACGCCGTGCTCAGAAAAAAACGTCCCTAGGAGGACCAGAACAGATTACTCATTCTTATATTTTTCTTGTACGTCGACTTCCAGCAAGGCACTAGAATGTAGGAGACATAAAGACAAGTCCAGGGAAGACGGTCAGTGTGAAGGAAACGGTGATATTTGTTTGGCAGACATTGATAAGGTCAGTGTGACTAGATACAGCTGCATAGAGATTCCAGTTGTGAGTGACATTCGTGCGAATGTATCTGGGGTTTGTACTTATGGCTGTGTCAAAGTCTAAATCAATAACTGCAGTAACCCAGCGATAAAGGTCCTGGCAGAAGTTAGAGTGAAAACGATCCATGCTGCCATCCACTGGACATGAACAAGAACAGCAACACCACTTTGACACAACACAATGTCTTCCTGATGTTAGCATCAACTTGTCACGGAACAGAATTTATAATTTTGTAGGTTTTTGTTTTAAAAGCCTTTCGTTATCTCCCGTGCTGTGCTGTACATTCACATGTAACTCAGACCTAATGCTACTACTCATGAAGCTGCTGCAGACTTTATTACTGGGAATCCATGCTGTCTAGGGTTTTAAAATCAGGGTTGGGTAACGGTCTCTTACACCAGTTCTGTTGGGACGGGAAAGGGTGGATTCAGTTTTTCTCCCATGGTCATGAACTCTGCCCAGTTCCCACGGAAACCTCGAGAGTAGACGCCGGTGTCCACGACGAGTCCCCAGTAGGCCCTGCGAGCGGTTTTGTCTCGCAGGGCTATGCGTGCCTCGCGCTCAGTTACGTTGTAGCTGACGTTGATGACCTGCACCACCAGCAGGTGGAGCAGCCCACAGGTCACGATACCGCTGTACCACGCACAGGTGAAGCAAAGTGCAGAGCTGAAACAACAATACGCAAAGATGGTATATGGAAAATACTCGTCAGTGGTCTCTAGTGTGTAAATTATGCAATTATTACAAATTAACTGTATCTTTGGCATTTCTGTACTGCAAGTTCTTGCTACTTTTTAATCTGTAATTAATTTATATTTATCAATATTAGTGTGAATGTATGGGTCACTCAACTTGCTTGTATTAAGACCTGAGAGAGATATATATATTCTTTTTCTTTCTCATCGTTACATTTATAGTTTCTATGAAGGATTTATAAACATCTGATTTTTTTTTTTTACCCAAACTGACCCAAAAGCTTCTAACCTGGGAACATAACAATAAATGGGATGAAAGCAACAAAGAATTGGTCTATTGATTTTCAATTAAACCTATATCATTAGAATGGGGCTTCAGAATTAGGTAAATTGTAACTTTAAGGGAATATAATGTTAAAGTTACCCAGCCCAGATAGTAAGAGGGGGAGATCTTTGCTCTCAGTACCTGTACTGGTCGTAGACCCCCGGGCAGTAGAGCAGGGCGGTGAGGAGGTGTTGATTTGGACACACACTCTGAAGCACCAGGCTGATCCCGTACAGGGACGTCAACAGGAAGAGGACGAGCGTAAGCAGGAAGCTGCGGTGATTGACCTGACCCACACAGCTGTTTATCCTACCCAGGCACCGACGGAGGGAGCACAAACACACAAGTACACACACACACACACACACACACACACACACAGGCAGACAAAACATCGTACTGAGACCAGGATTACACTACACTACACACATGCAGGACCACACATATATGTGTAGGAGTGGATGATAGCAATGAACTGTTCACTTGTAGCTGTAATTAATATGAGCGTGTGATGGTGGCTCGACACAACATACAAATATGGTTAATAAAGACACAGCAGGTGTGAACAGGACAAACTCATTCAGTTTGAGCTGATTACGTATCCTGGGAAGAAAGACATTTAAGAGCATTGTTTTTAAAATTAAAAAGGACTTTTTTTCGATTTATTGAATAGTTTGTATAAAAAAAGACGAGCAGATGACAACGAGACAACCTCAGTGTTTGAGATGTGAGACAAAGTGGAAGCAACAGTGATGATAGACCAAGTGAGAGGCATTTTAATGGAACCCACCAGACACAGTGGTGGTCGAGACGCAGCACGCAGACACCACAGATCCGACAATGTCCCGCCCTCGGGGGCCGCACCACTCTGCACACCGGACACCAGTTCCTTTGGCTGCTTTCCTTCAGCTCCACTCCCGCGTGCTCCGACCATCCCACCCGGTTGGCTACTGTCATCGTCACGTCTTGCCTCCCCCCGTTGATGACAGGGTCTCTGTCTGCCTGAGGACTGTAATACGTCACCGTGCTGTGGACGGCCTCTTTGTTTGGCCGCACAATTCCGGGTCCTCTCTTGGTGTGGACAAGAGCTACCAGGGTAAGTATGACCCCTACAGTTACCACCGCTAGCTGGACCAGGCTAACATCCCCTCTGGGAAGCACATTAGTGATGAACAAGTAGTACATGTACGCCAGGGAGAAGAGTGCCAGGCTGAGGAAGAAGAGTGTCTGTCCTTTCTTGCGGTGGGTGAAATAGTAGTACCACAGCACCAGGCCAGGCAGAGCTATCAGAATTGCCATGCCGAGCAGGAAGTGGAAAGCAGCTAAGTGCAGCAGGACCGGGAGGAGAATAAGAGGAGGGATGATGGACAGGTCAACTTTTCGGGCTCCACCCCATAGCCAGGGTACACGAATCCGGTCTGTGAAGACTTCAGCCACATGAGACAGGGATTCAGGTTTCTGAGGCTCCCTCTTCATAAACCTGAAAGAGTAAAAAAGGAGGTGAAATATGTTTACTTCAGGTGATCAACAACTTCTTCATTACCTGGTAAAGCCACCAAATGAGCAAACCTTCATCCCATTAACTTCAAGGTCACGTCAATATAACGGCTCTCTGAGGTTGTACTCGAAATGCTGCTTTGAACTAAATGCGACCGTCAGCATGCTAACAAATGCACAATGACTACACAGCTAGATGTTTAGCAAGTATAAAGTTAACTATCCTGCTTTAGCATGCTAAAGTCAGGGGATCACCAAAATGATCACAATTCATCCTGAGGGAACAGGAATGTCTGCACTTGAGAACTTTTACCTGCTGTTGGTGCTAGAGGAAAAGGTGCTGAGAATCACCAAAGCAGGTAGGGTTCTTCTTCTGGGGACATGAATGTAAAGAATTCCAAGGCAATCCATCAAATAGTTGTTGAGATATTTCAGTCTGGATCAAAGTGGTGATCCTACTGACCAACCTACAGACCAACATTGTCATCGCAATGAACAAGCAGGGCTAAAAATGTCAAGCATTTGCTGGTTCCAGCTTGTCAAATATCAGGCTTTCCTGTTTTCCACGGTTTTATATCATTGTAATTTAAATATCTATGGGTTTTGGGCTGTTGTCCGGACGAAGCAAGCAATTTGAAGATGCCACTTTAGGCTCCGCAAAATTGTAAAGGGCATCAGTTTTCTGACATAACCAATACAGTAGATCAAATCCCAAGTAAAAATAATCATAAGTTGCCGCCCCAGAGTTTTTCAGTTTAATGTCTCTCACCTGTCACAGGCATCATCCAGGTCCTCACAGTCACAGCAGCAGGCTACCACATGACTGCGCTCTCCGAGTCTGTTCACATACTCACAGCAGCACAAGGTCTCCTCTTCCTCCAGTACCTTGTAGGCTCGCTTCTTCATGATGGACAGCCGCACAGCCTATCGTATTATAAAAGTTTATTGGTACCGTTACTGACATTTATGTTTTAGATTAAATAGGATTCAGAGACAAAAAAATGGCAGATAAGAGACATGAAGTGTAAGACAATACCGGTAAATACCTCTAAAAGCCTTCTTATACTGTCTACGCTAAAAGCCCACTTTGCTGAAATTTCATTTGCACACAGCAGCTTACCAGCTATTTGCACATGCTTTGGTGGAGCGGTTTCAAACATTTTCCCACCACTGCAAAGCCTGCTTATTTGACCCTACCCACGTAGGGTCAAACCCCACCTCCTACCCCCACATCTGTCACACATCTGTCACGCTTTAATGATTTACAGGAACAGAACGGTCCCATCAACGCAGCCTGCTGGCTTGTTTAGACGGCACAGTTGGATTTGGGCTAAGGTGGGGCAATGGAAGCTTTTATAACAATCGCAGGTCTTCAGTGTCCCCTCTACCACAGTGAACAAAACTAGTAAACCACTAAGTGGGATGAATCCTTCAGCTCAGTAAAACCTGTCTCTTCGGGGATCTGGCTCAGTTGAATGAGCCTCTGATTAGCAGTAAATCAAAGCATGACCTGGTGTTTTATTATTAGTCAGCCACTGATCAAACTAACATGGTAAAAAGGACATCAGGCTCAGGAAAGGCCACCACACTTAACAGGTGAGTACTTCTAGGGCTTAAAGAGAAGACAGAAGGCTACATGTACTGAATAATAAGTGTGTGGGTGTGTGGTAGCTCCAACTAGCACATCTGCTCCCTGACAAAAGAAACTAATACTGCTGCAAGGATTCATAGCATGACTGTGGTGCTCAGGTGTTTTAATGTCCTGTTGTAACACTAAGCAACTTTCTGTGGTATACAGTTTTACTTGCAATTGCTGCAGGATATTAAAAAGATTGTAAAAATTTAATGCAGGATGGATCATGTAACTGTCTATAGGAATAGAAGGAGTGCCATTGTTTAAAAAAAACAACTTGGGAACTTTGTAGGTGAGACATATAGAGGTGAAATGATTAGTTGATTAATCGATTTAAACGAACAATTTTGATAATAGATACTTCATCTTATAAATTGTGAGAATGTGCTGCTTATGTGATAGTATACAGAATACCTTTAGGTTTCAAACAATTAACGTTAGTTAAACTAAATAAGGGATCTGAAGATGTCGACTTGAACTTTGGGAAATTGTGATTTTGTAATTTGTTTTCATTTTTTACATTACATTTTTTTTACAAGAAAGTAAGCGGTGACAAACAAATGTCAATGAAGTTAACCTGCTGAAGATGTTAAAGAAACGGTTTGACATTTTGAGACACTTTCTGAGAGTTCGATGAGAAGATTGAACCCTTTCATTTACCCTGAAGCTACAGCAATGGGACTGCTAGCTTAGTTTAGCATAAAGACTGGAAACCTAGCTATTTCTTCTATCAACGTGACAAACTGGTCTGGTCTACAGCCTCTGCAACTTGTGTCTTGATTAAAAATGACATTGACAAGACGGCTTCTTGCACTGTAACCAGGCAGGCACTGAGTAAACAGTAGCGTTACTGTCGACCCACATTTGTACTTATCATACCGGTTAACAAGCCGCTGCGTCAAACACGGCTTAAATGTGGCGCCAAAGATACACAGTAAATGCTAAAACACAGCCTTAACATACATGACAACTGACCTACTACATGCCGCTGCCCTCGAGTAAATATCGACGTCAACGGTTCACCCCGGGCGCCCGACTTCTCAACGGAAGTCTTTCACCTGTTCGGCTGTCGTATCCGGTGTTTTTCCACAGCTGCGTGACGCCTTTACGGTCTACGCATGACGCCCAGTGTGTCAAGAAAGTGTCCAAAATAACAGCAGCTGGTGATAAACCATGGATGTGATAAACCAGTCTGGGTTCATGTGTCCGATGTGATCTTGTTACCGGGTTTCAGTTCGCTGTTCAGGGAGACGTCCTGTGGCTCTGCCCCTAAACAGTTTCCCTCCTGACGTCAAACGAGCTGGACTCTCCCCGCCCAGGACACGTTTATGTCATGGATGTATTAAGAGAACACCAAAGACTGTCTATGGTAGCCTACCACGTACGTTCTTACAGGACAGCCATGTAACCTTTTTATACACGCATGCATGTAACGCTTTTTTTTTTTTAACTCTAAGTGCCTCACAAACAGGCTCCTGTTTGTGAAATTTTTTTCTTCAAACTTCAATCATCCAATCTACCAAACGAGTCAATGGCAGAATAAGCTGTTTGGCATTGGTAGAGAAGATTTGGCAAATTTTTCATGGGCGCAACCCACATACTCAGCGCTGCTGCTCATCCCACAAATGCATGTAAAACTGAACAGGCTTTCCAACGGTATAAGATTTTTTGCCAAAAAGCATTGTTACCACAGAGAAATAATCTACCAAACACAAATTTAATAAGGAAAAAGGAGTTTTGGCTTTCTCAGGAGAACATCTATGTGTGCAGAATTATTATGCAACTAAATGAAAAACACATCTCACTTGTTAATTTTAATTTCTTAGAGTAAGAATAAAAACTCAAAATGTACAAATAAACACTTCTGCCATGAGCCTTCCATCCGGAATCTGTTAGTTTCTTGATCTATTGATGAGCAACTTTTTGTGTAGCAGCAACCACAGCCTCCCAAATGCTTTTCAAAGAGGTGTATTGTCTTCCCTCACTGTAAATATCACATTTAAGAAGGGCCCCCAAGTTCTCAATGGGTCAGGTGAGGAAGGGGGCCATGTCATTATTCTGTCATCTTTAAGGCCTTTGCTGGCTGGCCATGCAGTGGAGTACTTGGATGCATGTGATGGAGCATTGTCCTGCAAAAAAATCATGGACTTCTTGAAGAATATAGACTTTTTCCTTTACCACTGCTTGAAGAAAGTATCTTCTAAAAACTGGCAGTAGTTCTGGGAGTTGATTTTTAAGTCCATCTTCAACCTGAAAAGGTCCAACTAGCTCATCCTTAATAATAGCAGCCCATACCAGTTCACCTCCACCTTGTTGGCGTCGGACTCTAAGTGGAGCTCTGTGCCCATTAGCGATCCAGCCACGGGCACACCCATCTGGTCCGTCAAGAGACACTCTCATTTCATCTGTCCATAAAACCTTTGAAAAATCTGTTTTGACATTTCAACTTATGAGTCTTGTTAAGTGGTGGTCATGTTTCAGTCTTTCTTACCTGGGCCGTGTCTCTGAGCACTGAACACCTTGTACTTCTGGACACTCCAGGTAGGTTGCATTTCTGGAATATGGCAGCAGTGGAGGCTACTGGGTTCCTGGTAACTTCATGTTTAATTATTCTCAAGTCTCTCTTTTCGAACAAAACAAGAGATTAAAAACTGTCAGCTGCTGTGAAGGACATTTTCACTATTTCACAGACAAGCATTTTGACATTTATTAAATATGACATTTTGTATAGACAATTCAAGAAACTAATTGGCAGACTAATGACGAAAATAATTGTTTGCGGCTCTAATATATTGTACCTTAGAAATGTTGGCAGCATAGGTAATGATTCGGGCAAGAAACCTTTGTTTATTTTAACAGTGAATTGCAATACAGCTTAAAATTTACAAAACCGCAACCAAGTTTAAACAAGTGGTCACTTGCAGAAGTGGTTTAAAGTTAGCAAAATTATGCACACAGACAAGGGTAATGGCAACACTGTAAACATCAAACAAGGTTCAAGGTATTAGTGGTGTATCACTAACAATTGATTAAAAAGAAAAAAATAGTGTTCATGTCAACTTGGAAATCATAGAACAAACTTGCATCTAGTGTTGACAGGATAAGAGCATGGTGCTGAGATAACCTGAGATAGTCTCATGACCCTACACATATTTAAAAATACACCAAATCATTCTTTTTTAAACTTGGTTCAGTGTAGAAAAATAGAAAAAAATAAAGTACATTAAACTGTCAAACATGTACAGGTGAAAATTTTTTTTTATCAAATATGTATTGAATATGTGGTTTGAAAAAAAAACAAAAAAAAACAAGGCACATCAGCAGTATCTTCTGTACACCAGATTTGGCTCATATACCGTATTATAAAATGTAGGTTATTTTTCTATTTGCGATTTGTAAATTTAATGGCGCAGTCACCCCTGCAGTTTACATGTAGAAAAAAAAGATGCATTATCATGACTCCAAAAGAGAGGACAGACCTTTAAATTTGAGTCACTGATTCTACAATTTTTATTGAAAAAAATAAAAATCCCAAAATATATCACAGTCAATGTAAAAGGCACTTGTGCAAAAATTAAAATATGTGCAAAAATGTAAATGGAGAATATAGTTTTAAATCATATCGATTCACTTCCCTGGAATAAAACAAAAATAAAAGTATTTCCAATAGCTCACTTGGTGTGGCATGAGGCTCTGAAATCCAATTAAAGGAAAGAGTGAAAAAGAAGCCAGCCAAGTGAGCTGACAATAGCACCCTACAGAAATCTAAACCCGCTGCTCGATGTGTGTCTGACTCTGATGCAACTTTGTCCTCGCAGCAGTCAGTACACAGCTTTAAAAAATAACTAAAACACCCTGGCACTTGATGCTCCGGCACAGGCTTTGGGACGTGTAACCCCTGGCAACACATGGCATGTCTGGGGTCTGGGGACATCTTCATGGCAACGTCACTGCATCCCAGGGATTTCCTCAGAGGCAGTTCACTACTGCAGTTTTTTTGTTCCTCCACAGGGCCGGGACAGGCCCTCTGTAGTCGCCATGTGTCGAGCATCACTGTGGTTCTGCTGTGCGATTGGCCAAAGCAAAGTTCTGCTGTAGCACCACCAGAGAGCTGCGGAGCTGTGAGGAGAAGAAGAACTGACTCAGCAGCTAGAACACCTGCTTTAGGTTTTAAAAGTTGAGTTACAAGACAGCTATGAATTTATATTATGGGCTTCTGGTTGTAAAATAGAAAGAAATGACAGCTGCAGGTCTCTGCTTTCTGACTAAAAGATAACGTGTAAAAAGGCTATAATGAATTGCTCTACTTTGCACAAAGCAATGCAGAATCTTCACAATAATGGCCACATTGGAGCTACAATAATACTTTTAATTTATGTAGCGCATTCCCAGCTCGTCCTACCTGTTCTAAAAGGTTGATGGAGTCCTGCAGTACAGTTTTTAACAGCTGTGCATCCTCTCTAAACCCTGGTCTCTGTTTGGGTCCATATTCAGAGGCCAAGCTGCCAAACAACAGAAAGAAAGTTATTATTCTTATGTGCAAAATACCATATTCACATTTGCTACATAAAAAAGGCAGCAGAAGACAAAAACAGAGGCAGAAACTAAGTGAAGGACATGTAAGAAGAGGGCTAGAGTTGAGGAGCACAGATGCAATGCACAATGTCACTTACATAACCACAGTTACTAAGGCAGACTGAGTCATTAAAACAA
The DNA here is from genome assembly GCF_010015445.1 of Perca fluviatilis. Taxonomy (NCBI): domain Eukaryota; kingdom Metazoa; phylum Chordata; class Actinopteri; order Perciformes; family Percidae; genus Perca; species Perca fluviatilis. Next base: position 16,207,659 of record NC_053133.1, on the reverse strand, counting down.
CCAGCTCTCTTTATGTGGGCTGCTTATATGCCACTTAAAAAAGAAAAAGGAAGACTAACCCCTTCCCCCTCTCCACCCACACCAACACTTTTGCTTCCTGAATGATCGTGGAAACTACTGATGAAGTTACTGTCTATGACAGCTGATGAATCAAGGGGGAAAATACAAAGAAAAATGCATATTGCAAAGGAACAGAAAGTTATCCGACCTGGCCTCACTCTGCTCCTTCAACCGATACTTTGTGCTCAGGTACATGCGATGGACTATATCCTCCATGGCCCACAACTTGAAAAACAGACCCAGATTCATCACCGTCAGAATCAGCAAACTGAAAGAGACAAAAAGCACTACGTTTATTTTGACCAGTGGTGCACACAGTGACACAAGAGAGACAAACAGTTGAAAGGGAGCAGAAATGACCACACACAGCAGTCATCTTTACAATCAAGGCAGTTTGGACAAAACAAAATACAGACACAATTTGCATTCTTCATACACAATATAAACCACATTGTTTTACAGGAGTGTTTCTGGGTTGTTAACTTACATCACACTCATCCCAGCCACTATTGTCGTGGTGTTCCATCTGTGCGGGCCGTTCATTTCTATGGGGCCTGAAACACAGCAGGACAGATCATTAAATTATAGATTTAAAAAAAACCTGTGGCTGGTTAAAAAAAAAAAAAAAAAACCTGGGTTGCAGTCAATGTGAAGTTTTACACTGTTTTGCAACATTTGCTAGATATTTCCTCCCAATGACGTGCAACATTTTGCAACGGCCTGAGATATAAATGCTGCTGTTTTGTGGGTTTGTCAAGGGTGCAACCCAATGAGACAGTAACATAATTCCACTCATCTATATAGCAGTGGCTGTTGTCTGGCATGCAGTTTGCACAACAGGCATTAGTTTTTAAGGCTTTATCCATGCTTCTGTCTCAATTGCTGCAGCAGCAAGAAATTCTCAGAGTGCAGAACAATTGGATGTTTGATACACTACAGTCTCCATTTAAATGTTTTGGTCGTTTTTGAAAGGGCTGAAGGCCGCACACATGTAGTTTACTTCAGTCAGATTAAGGAAATGTGTAATAAGGTTTAAAATGTACATGCTTGCTCTAAATACTTAAGTTATTTTGAAAAAAAAAGTTAAATTGTTCACAACCATGCAGCCTTAAAAATATATAGTTTGTAATTTTAGTTCAAAATTTGCATACAGAAGTTAAATGACAAGTTCGATACACTCTAATCTGTTCATTAAATACGAAGATGTTGCCAGGAGTCACTTCATTTAGCTTAGCATAAAGACTGGAGGGAAATGGGGGGGAAATGGCTAGTCTGGCTGTGTTCGAAGGTAACAAAATCTGCATACCAGCACCACAAAATTTTGCTAACACTATGTCTTTATTTTCTGTACTAAGTATTAAAAACAACACGTTATAGTTTTAGTCCTGGACTATTTCTTGGCTGGGCACAATGACTTCCTGGCAACTCCAGAAAGTCGATACTAACCTGGCTGTAGCTTTACATTTAACCGACAGACCACAAATCTATTCCTTCCTTTAAAGCCATTATATACAGTATAACGTCATGTACCCATGTTGCCATCTCTGTGCTGTTCGAGGTCCTGCCCGTACTGATTGTTGGGCTTCATGTGCTCTGGCAGAGTCCGGCTATAAGTCCGCCTCCTCCTCCGAAGCCCACCCATCTTCCCAGAGTCTCCACCTGCTTGATTCATCTCTGCTTCCTCCTCCAGCAGTTCTGCCTCTGTACAGAATCATCACAGGGCCACAAAGAGTCATATATGGGGCAGAATGAGAGGGGTTAAGACAGTAAAAACACCATGTCCTGAAAGTGTCTGTGTATTTAGACACTAATTGATTCCAGTACTACATTAAGTTTTACAGCGGAAAAAACTAAACTAAAGAAAAAGAAAATTTACATTATGGTTTCCTGCTCAAGCTCAGTGCACTTTATTCTGGTATTGATGTTCTTATTTCATATATTTTGTTATCATTACTTTTTCATCATTATTATTATCTAGTCAATATTTTCTGTATGTTAATTTTATGTTTGTAATATTGTGAAATTGCAAAAAAAAAGAAAAATGAGGTGGAGGCTTCAAATAAGCCCATTGGGTTTTCTGCCCTTTCCATGTACTGTACACTATGTTATGTTTGTTTTATTGGTCATATTTGACATTTTAAATTGTGCAAAATAGAAAATAAACTAAAACTAAACATAAAAGGCTGATAACTGATGCAGGCCAGATTGTTCGTTTTAGTCCCATTCTACTTCCTTGCAAATGCAGCTGTGAAATGATTCACTGATGTAGAGCCTGATGTGTGTTGGAGGAAACCGTTCCCATTAGTTAAAAAAATAAATAAAAAAACCACAAGCTAAGGAAAGATAACAGGGAGGTGCTCTTTTCTGCCTCCAAACTGTGAGAACACAGCTTTCTTCTTACCCAGCTGTCTGAAATAATCTTCTATGCCGCTCCAGGAGTTTTTGGTGATGAAGGACTTGACCAGGCCCCATGGCTGCTTCTTGTATTTCACATCGGTATAGACCCTGGCAGCACAAAAAGAGATTTTTAATGGCAGTCACTTAATATTTGTGTTATATGTCAAACTGATATAATTGTAATATCTTACTTTAGTCGACACTTCCGCTTCGAGTTACCTATAATGTAGTAACGGTTTTGAGTGTAGAAGTAATCGTGATAGGGAACGTCGTGAGTGTACACCTCGGAGTCCAAGAGGTAATACTGACCATCTCTGGATTCTTTGTACAGTATCTGTGACACAAATTAAGAGTACAAATGCACAGTAATGCATCCATTCACACACACATTAACGCATATACACACACACAGTAACACACACACACACAGTAACACACACAGTAACACACACACACACACCTGGTTCTCTGTAGCAGTGGAGAACTTGCCAACCAGAGGGTTGCTGATGGAAATCGTGTAGTTCAGACTCCTCTTCATGTTTCCCACATCGTCTTTTTGCCAAGCAGTAAAGCTGGCCTCTGATAATACAAAGGACAACTTGAATATTTCACGTGAAAGCTTTTATTAGATATAACTGGTGGATAAATAAGTTCAGGAATGACTGTACATCATTTTATTAATTTATTTTATCAGGGATCATACAGATAAACATTGTTACAAACAGATAAGAGGCAACAGATGAAGGTTTATTACTTACTGGTTGTCTTCCTGATGTTCATGAACCTGCGGATGAAGCTGGAGTCGGTGAAGAGCAGCTCAAACATCTTGCTGGCGCTGATGTGGAACACCTTGTTTAGATAAAGTCGACCATGCACCTGGGACAAACCCACTCGCTCCTCCACTGATGAAGCAATAGGTTTCGACATACAGTACAGGCCAAAAGTTTGGACACACCTTCTCATTCAATGTGTTTCTTTATTTTCATGACTATTTACATAGTAGATTCTCACTGAAGGCATCAAAACTATGAATGAACACATATGGAATTATGTACTTAACAAAAAAGTGTGAAATAACTTAAGTCTTATATTTTAGATTCCTCAGAGTAGCCACCCTTTTTACTTTTTTTGATAGAGCTGCAAACCCTTGGTGTTCTCTCAATGAGCTTCATGAGGTAGTCACCTGAAATGGTTTTCACTTCACAGGTGTGCTTTGTCAGGGTTAATTAGTGGAAATTTTTCCCTTATTAATAAAAAAGCAAAGGGTGGCTACTTTAAAGAATCTAAAATATAAGACATGTTTTCAGTTATTTCACACTTTAAGTACATAATTCCATGTGTTCATTCATAGTTTTGATGCCTTCAGTGAGAATCTACAATGTAAATAGTTATGAAAATAAAAGGAAACGCATTTGAATGAGAAGGTGTGTCCAAACTTTTGGCCTGTACTGTAGATAAAGGAAAATGTTAAACCACAAAAATACAAAACATAAGCTCAAGCATCCTCCAGTGCCTCCTGACTTACTGTCCTCGATGCCTTCTGAACCGCTCTCCTCAGACATGTTGTTCTTGTTGGCGTTCAGGTCAAGAGAAAGCGAAGAGTGCTTAGAAACCCGTTCTGGGGCAAGGCGGTCCAGCGAGGGAGCAGGGCTGCGCTGCTGAGACGGGGTGCTGCGAGAGTCTTCCTGCTGGAGGGCGAGACAAAAAAATGAGGTGTGAAAAGATCCAGATATGCACAGATCACACAATAAAGGAAAACATTTTAATACCGCGTTAGGAGAGTTGTGTGAGCCGAAAGGGGAAGGCAAGTCCTCCCCTTGAGGAGTGGAGGTCTCTAAAGGCCCATGCTCCATCCCAGGGAGGCGAAGGGAAGGAGAGCGCTCAAGCCTCCATAGACCCTCATCGCCACCAGGCCTCGCTGTCAGGCTGCGGACAGACAGACAGTCAGGTGGGATCAAATTACAGCACATTTTGTTTGCATATACGAGGAGGGACATGCAGGTAGGAGTGGGCTTACCTGGTCTGCATGCTTGGTTCTGCTGGTAACTGTAAGCTCTCCATGTCTTCATGGCTCAGGCCCAGGTCATGACCATAATGCTGTTTAATTATCTGCCACAACTCCGAGCTGGTCAGAGGCTGAAAGTGGGAATAAAAAGAGGTCACAAAGACATGGCAACATTGACAACCGTAGCGTTTTTTGGCAAAGGCGAAGAAACATTTAAAAATTTAAATCCTCTGCGCCGCAAAGCAGTTTTCTATTATCTATCATTTCACTGTGTGGAGAAGGTGCCGTGCACAAAACCTGTGTAAGAAGGGGAAAGGGGGGTGGGGGGACTGAAACAGAATTTGAGAACTAAAAGTAGGCTAGATAGAACTTCACGAAAGCAATCCAACATATATATATGTGTGTGTGTGTGTGTGTGTGTGTGTGTGTGTGTGTGTGTGTGTGTGTGTGTGTGTGTGTGTAGATAATTAGCTCCACGCAGTTCATTATAGTCTTATATTTGGAATATCCAAGTTACTCTCAGGGGTATCCAGTTTGGGACGTCGCATAGCATTACTGTATGTGCTAGGGTACATTTTCAAATAATTTATATACAAGTGGACACCTGATTATTACCCCCATGTTGATTTAAATTTACCCAAAACATGCTTTTAGGGATACTGTAGTCAAATATAGTGATTGTGAGGTCATAATGCAGCAACAAAAGTAATCTGTATTTTCTGTCTTTAAAAAACTACTAAATCGATTAAAGGTTAAGGCTGGTGATAGTCTAGACTGGGTAAACCCAGCCCGATCTGCCAGTGATTTGATTTCGCACTGCAGCTCAGGCTGGAAACCTGTACGTTTATCCATCTTCTCCGTTACAATTTTGCGGTAACCAATCACAAACTGACTTATCCACCTGGCGCGCTATTGCCGGGTTTAACAGTTCTCTTAATACATCCATGGGTTTAACACGACGGCGATAGAGAAGCGACCAAGCAGCTTCTTGTGCCACCGAAGCGCAGCAACCTGTTGATGCCGCTGTCGCTGCTACGTCACCCGGATCGTTTGTCTGATCGGTTGAAGGACTATCCAATTTGCGTACAGAGTCATTTGAACTACGCCCGTTGATCACGCCTCTTGTGCAGTAGAAAATACAGAGCAGACTCCCCAGACTAATGTTCAATCTCAAAAGATTGAGCTTGGTCTGGTGATAGCCAGACTATAGTGATAGTCTGTATTTTTTAAATCAATAAATCCCATTTAAAACCCAAACCATAGCCTGATAAATCTTCCTCCAAACACACATCAATGAGCAGCATGTTGTTAGGAAGTGATTATCTAAGTAGTACACAGGTCATACTGTACATACTACAGGTAGCTACAGTGCATGTAAATACGTAAGTCAAGGTGCATTCATTTACTAAAAGTTGTTTTAAGATGGTCTTGAAAAATTTAAAAAATTAATTATTTTCCCAGGCCGCCAACACACATCCGCATGTTAAAGATTTACGTTTTCAGTAGAAATAAATGGGCTTAGGAATGTTGGAAAGGGCTCGAAGGTAGTCTCACCCAGGGTGTAATTCAATGTAGAACCGCCACTGGTCGACAGCAAAGGCTTGTTAGGAAACTATCTCCTGTAGAGAAGCTCCTTCTACAGGAGCAACTCTGCTTTGACACATAGAAACCATAGAAACTCATGTTGACTCAGAGTTTGAAGTAGTTGCAGGTAACCTCAAACATTTAGCCTCCATGCAGTATTATTTACAGTCTTATCTCCATGGGTGACAAACCTATAAACCTTATATTCTCTATCGACCGCTGGGATAGTCATCTTATATTTTTGTGTTGACAACCAGCAGAAGGTCAATCTTAGAAAATTACAAAAACAAGATGTGCGTTTCCATATGGCGGAGATAACGTATAGTCTGTATTATTGTAGGCTTGTTTATGCCGACGGGAAATTAACGTGTTTTGCCATATGGAAGCACATATGGTTTAGCGCATCTAAAAACGAGAGAAAGTTTAAGATCCATTCACACGTTTTTTTTTTTTTTTTTAAACTTACGTGTCAGAGGACATTTCTCCGCAGCTGTGAGCTTGAACTGGCTGTTAGACGGTGATCCGTAACCTGGACGCACATTCAGGAAGTCCTGGTAGATTTGAGCGAGTTCAGGGGCGTAAAGACGCGCCGCCCAGATTTAAACCGTGATAAAGGTAAATAAAAGCTCGTTGTAGCAGTCGAAAGTCCTTGTCCATTGACGTTTCATACGGCCAGACAAACTCCTTTGTTATGAGGTGATTCCGTTAATAGTTTCAGCTTCGAGTCAGCTCGTAGAATGTAAATCAGCTGTCACGGCCACGACTGTGTTAACAAACCGTCTGACGCGCCAGAGGTCAATGAACTCTTTACAGTGATGTTTTTATAACAGGCCTACAGGTGTTTGTGCTCCAGATCCCAGCAGACTCTCACCCCCCGCGGGTAGGCTGCCATACACATCATTTACTGTACACATCAACTTGCCCATTTAACTCATTGTTAAAGTTGTAATCTTCAACATTTTCATGAAATCAAACCCCGTTTTTGATACTATATTTTGTCGCAATGGTGTCATGTGATTACCTCTCTAAGTCGTAGTTTTCATTCTTAGTGACAGAGTCCACCCTTCCCAGACTGGAATGCAATTCAACTGCCCATGGTGCTTTAAATTGCATGAGACGTTTTCAGCAATTGCACTTTAACAGAGGCTTCAAAACTGTTTTAACTTCAACTCCTGTACAACATCTCACAGGCACTTATTTTTTAAATACATTTCAACCTGTATACAGTGTTTGCCTGTATACAGTGTTTGCGCCTGCAATTTTTAAATTAGACTTTTCTAGTTTATTATGCTCACTTTTACAGAGCAAAGTGTTGGGTGAACACACAACAAGGTGGCTGAGCTGTAGTGGGTTTACTTTTAAACTCCTTACATGCATCTGGGCAAATTATTTCAAAACACAGCACCTCAGTAGTGGAACAATTAACAAACGAGTGTGTCTGTTTGACTCTTGCGGAGGTATCTTCATGGTTGAATGCATTTATTGTAAGACGCTTTGGATAAAAGCGTCCGCTAAAGATATGTAATGTAATATAATGCAAACTCTGCTGTGCTGATGTGTGCAGATCTTTAGCCTGCATGCAATAGCAGAGTGCACTAATAACTTCATAGAAAGACAGGGCACTATGTGTACTCTGGACCGCTCAGATAAGTCCTGCAAAATGGGGCAAAGTCTGGTGCTCTGGGAGGCATTTAGTCACAGCTGGAAAGTAATTGTACAAGTGTGTCTGTGTGTTGACAGTGTTTGTGATACAAATGACTAGGTATGAAACTGGGGCTATTGTTGGATCTGCATGAGCAGCTGTTACTCCCTCCACACGGAGTTTGAACATTGTACTGATGAGCGTCTGTATTAGGAGACTGTAGAAGGTAACAGCAGATAAGTGGAGGAGGGCCATACCTTGTCCAACAGTGTGTTTTGCCACATGCGGAAAACACCTTGGTAACTTTTCTCTCTTGCCGAGAAGGAAGTGAAGAAGAACTGCAGGTGAAGATATAAAGAGAGATATACAGTAATTGATTATGTGTTAATTGAATGTAAAATAAACTCTGCTCTCTTCTAACACATTTTACCTTATCAGTGCTCGTGCAGACCTGGATGGCATTGGGAATCAGACGAGCCGTTTTCTCTCTGGTCATAGTTATGAGGTCTTTAAGAGTCAGTGTAATCTATAAAAAATAAAAATAAAAATAAAAAAAAGGTGAAAGGTTACAGTAGTTAATGCGCACATGCTTATCAAAAAAGATCCACCTATGGCAAGCCTCCCCTCAGGAGTTATTTTTGTGATGACATCTTATGACTTTTAGCAACTCCCAAGAGGCGTGAACTTACTGCTCATAGCAGCATTGTTGCATTATCATACGGTCGACTGGCGCTGCTGTAAGTGTTGCAATTATTGTGTCTTCCTTGTTATTTTTAGGGTTGTGGCTTGGCTGTTTTTCATATGTTGCCCATGATTGCAAAGTTGAATATCTTGCCATTTGTATTTTAGGAACTGACACCAAAATCTGATATTTATGGTTTTTATTTTGTATTGCTGAAAACATTTACATTTAGATTTCTCTGTATTTTCTATCATCACCATTGTAGTTATAACAAAAAACACAACAAATCAACAAAAAGGGGCTCTGAAATGCAAGTTCTTTTACAACTGTTTACATTTAATCTATGCTTTAGGGTGGATTTTTCCCTTTAAAATTCTGCACACTGTTTAGACTAAGGTATTTTTCTACTACAAACGAGCAAAGCGTGAGCAGTGTGAAATAGTTAATCAATTACTAAAGTAAATAGAACCATCATTATTAGAGATGCACATTAAAAAGGTAAATAATGCAAAGTATTAGCTATATGAAATTATAATCTTGCACTATATTTTGTTGCTTTATCCACACAGGCTGTACATCCTCCTCCACTCTCTCATTACCTTCGTTCCTCGAAACACATTGCTGTAGAAACAGAGCCAGTTCTCTGTGAGGTAGAGGCGTCCCTGAAGGAGGATGTCCCGCTGGAGGGCACACGGGTAGTCTGAGGAAAAATATATTGCAGACAAACCATCCTTACAAATGAGTGTGCCTGAGGTGTTCTGTGACACTATATTTATAAAACAGGTCACTGTATTAAAATGTTGTGGGAACGACTGTGTGATTTACCTTCTTTCAGTTCATGTATAATTCAGTTTAGTTATCTAGATAAAACTGATCTTTTGTGATTAACAATTTTTTTTTTTTTAAACAAACACACAAAACATACAACTCGCAACATGAACACCTCCCCAACCCCCTTCGTCATCACCACCCACCCAGACAAAAATCAAGAAAAGATGACACAGTAGCCACAATATTCAAGACCATTCAACAAAATAGAAAATTAACCATATAAACATTATGTATAAATGACAACGCCATCATACACGTCTCTCCCCAGCACGAAGCTTCTTAGGAGCCCTCTAGAAAGCTCAGGTACTTTCCCCATTTTCTAGTATAGATATCCATTCTTGCAAACTGTTTAAATTACATTTTTTTTCAAACACCGCCACCCTAGCCATCTCACAAGCCCACTACTGGATTGACGGTACCCCTTCATTCTTCCATCCTTTTAAAATAATCTGTCTGGCTATCATTAAACTAGTCTGGACCCAGCTTCTTATGTGCTTATCCATCCCGCTTAGGATTGACCCATCTCCCAGAACAAATAATCTTGGGCTGAATGGAATCTCTAAAATACTTTTGAATTCATCTTAAATTCTAGTTGGTTCTAGTGGTTTCCAATGATGCTATCAGTGTCATGTTGAATTACAGTACATGGTCATGTGACTAAACATGATCAGAATCAGCTTTATTGGCCAGGTTTGCGCAAACAAACAAGGAATTTAACTCCGTTAATCTTTCTTGATCTATCTTGATCATTTACAATTTAATGTAACAGTGTAGCTATAAAACAGAGTCTTGGATTTGAATCACCCTGTAAGGATTTCTTTCAGTTTCGTCATTTGTTAGTCTAAATATTTTTTTCAGAGGCATTTCCACTTTACAAGGCATTAATAAATAAATAAAAAAAAATGTTAAAATGATACTGAATCTCAGCAAAGAATATCATCATCAACTCTAATATAAAACAATTTCTGTACAACAATATTTGGATCATGGATGAACACGATCATTATTATGAGAAGCAGTCTTTGTAACTCACCCACTATGAGTCTCTCTGACTCTGGCAGTTCTTTGAACAACTTCCTAAATTCATCCAACCTCTGTTTGTAGGTCGGCAGAGGAGCTTGAGGTGCCGCGAGACACTGTCCCTGAGGCTCGGAGCTCTGGTGGAGAAGATGGGAACATTACAGATACTGAGACATACATTTGTCTTTGTGTAAAGGAAATGAGAACAAATTATATGCGGTGTTTGATTCTGACCAGAGGTTAGAAGAGGTAGACAGACAAAATGAGATTGAGAAAGGAGTAACATCTCCTGTGAGTTTGAGCAGATGATAAACATCATTATTATTAGAATTAGCATTTTGGGCTTTGCATCAGAGAGGCAACAGCATCCCACTTGTGCGAGGTGAAGCATGGTGAAATGATGGTGTAGTCTGCAGGGACTTGGCTTGAAACTGGAGGTTAGTCAGTTCAAGTCATCGCACGGCCACCACCCATCATTCTGACATCTTTTCACATTGAAGCATGTATGCGGGGTGTGTGTATTGTGTGTGTGTGTGTGTGTGTGTGTGTGTGTGTGTGTGTGTGTGTGTGTGTGAGAGAGAGAGAGAGATAATCTGACCCACAAGAGTTCAATGTCACAATTTATTATAAAATGATACTACAAGTGCATGATTAAGTTAACTATATCAAGGTCTAAATGTCATATACAAGCAGCAGTAGCTTTATGTTAACCTGGACAGTGTTGTTTTTTTTACCTCTTCATCAGAGCTCCACCTGACAGATGTTGACTCATCTGTTACATCATCACTGCCCACTCCTGACCGGTTGGATACCTGGTCCATCTGCTCTGCTGCGCTGCTCAAATAAAAAAAATAAAAAAGATGTGCTTCTGTGCAACTTCTTTAACCCTGCAAATGCCAGTCTCCCCAGTGGTGTCATAAGGAGTGACTGGAGGGAACATGATCTAAATCTCATTGGTAAATGTCATGAAACAAAAGATATCCAGCAGCAGCACAGGGGAAGACATTATCACGGTCTGCAACAGAACTGGTTTGACTAGAAGGCTTAAGCTGAAGGAAGCGTAGTTAGGTCAATGAGCAGAACCCCTTATGCACTTGGGACTCTTTTGTTAAATGGAAAAGTATCGTTAAAATAATGGATTTATGTCATAATTTAGAAAAAGAAATCACAGCGACCCAATGCCACCGCATTATAAACTTCCAAACTCCTTAGGCTGTGTGACGTTAGATTGTGGCGGCCGATGGGAACTATCATAACTATCTAGTCAAGTCTTGTCAAACAAAACGGATTCAATGTTACTATCAGATCTACAAAGCCGACAGACGTGTCTAAATACTTGTGCACAGCGCCATGAAGACACAGGCAGGCGTGCTGAAACTAACATGTCACCACACGCTGGTTACCTGAAACTGAACTGTAGCTGACACTTACCTAGCACGGAGTGGACCCAGGATTTCTGTTCTGTTGTAGTGCGACCAAGTAAAAAAAAAAAAAAAAGTTCTTTTTTTAAAAAGGCAAGAACTCGGCAGTTTGTCCCACAGAGCTCTGAAGCTCTGTTGATGAGTTTAATGTTGTGCTCGTGCGTCTTGTTGCAGGTGCATCTCATCCGGCCAGAGCAACATACCTTTAGGGAGTTGTCATCTTATCGGTGACGCTCATTGGTCTTCACAGAACTAGTTAATGGCTCCAAAATGACCTCTCCCTTCATTTAATTAGGAGTTAATTCCACTTACAGCCAAGTACTTTTGTATCCCAAGTATTCAGGTGAGCAAGCTACTCCAGTATGAAGTAAAAGTTTGTCATTTTAACCATTTACACAATTTCTCAACAGTTCATCCCATTAATTGCAATCACCAAGTTAAGCTCCGACCTTTATAAAAAAAAAAAACTTCAATAACAAAGCATCCTAAGGACAGGGTGCAGGAGAGAATGAGTGACATGCAGAGAGACCAGTTCAGCAGCTCTTACAGCATCATCAGAAACTATGACGTCAAACAGACAAACAAACACAATGTTGTTCTTTTTCCCCATGTTTTAATTCTTTGGGAGTAACATGATGAACGTATTGGACAGCAGAGCGTCGACTCTTTACACATTCACACAGCAAAGTACATGACACTGCACGGTGGGAAACACAACCATAAAAACAAAAAGAAAAGAACGACAAAGGCTTCACATCAAAATGCTGGCAATAAATACGCTGATCTTATTAAATTTATATTCAATACTCTTCTGTACAGATGGTCTATGAATTACAATACATCAACCGAACAATCCTCTTCAGGAAGAGCAACACGGATACACAAAGAAATCATGTAAACAGAGAAAGGAAGAAATGGGTGGAAGAGATCCCTCTTTCGTACACACATTAAATCCACACACACACACACACACACACACACACACACACACACACACACACACACACACACACCAATGTTCAACGACCATGCAGAGGATCCAGAGTCGCCGATATGGAGGCAACAAAAATAAATGAATACAGTACATCTTTCTCTTTTCCCTCCACATGAAATTGCGCAAACACACACTCACACAATCACTCACAAAAGGAGCACAGGGGAGCACGCGGGTTCTGGGGATACAAGGAGGTGGAATGTGATTCTGCAGTGGAGGGGTCAGATGAAAACTGCAAACGTGAGAGGTGGGAGCCTATTCTTCCAATGTACGGAAGGCGTTCTGCATGTCCTCCACCAGCTGAGCGTATTCAGCCTTGATCTTAGCCTCGCCTTCCTTCACCGGGTCCTGTGCCAACAAAGAAATACAGTCTTACAACGTGAACAGAAAACAGGAGGCCTAGGCAGACGCTGTGCTTTGTATGTGGTGCTTAAGCTATGGCCGTCATCCTCACTGTGTCCTCCAGAGGTCATTCCAAAAATAGCTCTTTTAAATACGCAGCCCCTTTTTCTGCTGGAACAATGTATAGACTTTCTGACAAAATTGTCAGAGCTTTTGGTTGATAAAATGTATTGTTTATTCATCTCAACTGGATATAGTCTATACTCTGTCTGTTTATGCTGTTTGCATTATTGTTGTAACAATGTTTTCATGCTACCCCTTTCCAGGTCTGAAACATGACAAAAGAAAACCCGATGGGTGGGGGTCCTTGTATCAGGTATAGTTAGAGCAATTCAACTTTCCACTTTCTTATTGTGATTGTCTCAACTCTTAAATGCCCTCAGTGTATTGCAGCAAACAATATGTCAACAAGCTCAACATAATCCTGAATCAGCAAAGAGACTCTTCATCTGATGTAAAGGCAGACTTCCTGCCACACATTACAAACAAAGAATACTGCATTGTTGATAACGCAAAAGTAAAATCAAAAACCGCTGATCAAAGGACTTTGATTCTCCACCTTTTTACCTAGAATTTTGAATGCTTTATATAAAAAGTATTTTTCCCGTTCTTTTGATTGTGAGTCTTTGAGCTTGAAACTATTCCATAGAAATAAAAGAAATAAAGCAACAAGTGAAAAGTCTAACAAATGAGATATGTTTTTGTTTGCTCGTCTGCACACACACACACACACACACACACACACACACACACACACACACACACACACACACACACACACACACACACACACACACACACACACACACACACACACACACACACACACACACCTTGAATTTCATTGAGCTGATCCTGTAAAGGATTTCTCCCATGTGCTCCTTGATCATGGACCAAGTGATCTTGTTGTCGCTTTGAGCTGTGGTCTCCACTGCGTGCCTTGCCATGTCGTAGAAAGAGATCATGTTGGAGAGGATGCCCACTGTCTTATAGAAGGGACAGAACCTGAGGAGATGGACACGAGAAAAAGTACGATCAATAAGTTATCAGTGAGATTTACATGCACAGAAAACATGAAACAGTGGAGTTTCACCTCACTTTCTCTCCAGGGTGTCCAACATCTATTTGAACTCACTGATTAAAGTGAGTGGGGGTATGATACGTTGGGTATGACATTACCTGTCATAAGGCGTGTAACCGTTCTGCTGCAGGAAGTCGTCTTTGATCAGTTTGGCCACCTCCAGGGTGATTTTATCTGTTTCTGCCAGTGATGCCTGTTAAAAAAAGAATTTAAATAAAAAAATGCATTGAAGCAAGCAGATATGGAATAAATATGTATGCATGTCTTTCAATGCAAGTCTGACTTTGAAGTAGAGGATGGATACCCGAACCGAGCCCGGCGGTACCCAACGGGCTGGGCCAGGTTCAGACAGATATTTAGAAATTATGTTCGGGTAAGGCTCATCCACATCAGCACGATAAGGCATTGAACATTTTAAATTTAAAACAGCTTATTATGTAGGAGCGCGCCTGTGTTAATGTGCACTTGTTGGCCTGTGTGCGCTGATGCGCTCATCTGTTGACATTTCCGAATGCCTTCCTACAGTTGCTTAATAAAAGCGGGCTTTCCACACAAACAAACATGTCATCAGTATGACAAAAAAAATGAGATTTTAACTGTGTCGGGCTCGGGTCGGGCTCAGACATAAATATCTTAATTCCTGTCCTGACAGAAAAATGCAGCCCGATCCACACTCTACTTTGAAGCTACATACAGGGAAAGGAGAGTTCATCCAAAGATCAAACCACTGCTGGCGACTTTATGCTGAATTACCTTTCCGACGAGCTGCACAATCTCAGCCAGGTCCTCCTCCTCCTGCAGGATCTCCTTGGCCTTGGTACGTAGGGGCACAAACTCGGGGAAGTGTTTGTCGTAATACTCATCAAGAGCACGAGTGTATTTGCTGTAGCTGATCAGCCAGTTCACTGAAGGAAAGTGCTTCCTCTGAGCCAGCTTCTTATCCAGACCCCAGAACACCTGAGAGAGGAAACAACCACAGCATAATAAAATAAAGAACTGAGCACCTTTAACAAACAAAGCTTAATCGGAGTGGCACTGGGAGCTGAATTTGATCATTTACCTGTACAATACCAAGGGTGGCTGAAGTGACAGGGTCAGAGAAGTCACCAC
Source organism: Perca fluviatilis (assembly GCF_010015445.1). Taxonomy (NCBI): domain Eukaryota; kingdom Metazoa; phylum Chordata; class Actinopteri; order Perciformes; family Percidae; genus Perca; species Perca fluviatilis. The sequence goes on along the minus strand of NC_053133.1, from coordinate 16,192,430 downwards.
CAGGAGGCGATACACTGAAAAAGGAACAAACCTTTTAATTTAACAAGATGTGCAGAGTAATGTCTCCATCTAGTGGAATAAAGCTGTACTCACGCTCCTACAATACTGACGCTGCCCTCCCTCTCGGGGTTGCCCAGACACTTCACCCTTCCAGCACGCTCATAGAAGGAGGCAAGACGGGCGCCCAGGTAGGCAGGATAACCACTGTCTGTGGGCAGATACAGAAAATACTTTTTGTACACAGGTGACAGGCTATATGCTTTCTACTAGGTAAACAGGACTACACAAAAGATAAGGTAAGAGTTGAACGACACTAGCTCCAACTACTGTAGAGTGGAATTAAAGCATTAGAAATGTAAAACAACTCGGGCGCCCGTATAGCTCAGTTGGTAGAGCGGGCGCTAGGGCTGGGCGATATGGAGAAAATCAGATATCGCGATATTCTTGTCCTAATACCTCAAGGTCGATATTGTGGCGATATTATAGGGTTGACAATTGGTGCTCTAACAAAATATCTTCACAATGAGATTTAAGGTAAATAATCTTCAGTAATGTAGATATAATGACTAAGTGGGTAAAGGTAAAACTAACAGAAAAGCTAGAACAGTCTAGTAACACAGAAAAGTACATCAATTTATTGTAATGCAGCCTTTAAAACCAGGAAAAGACAACACTTAAGCCATTTACGATATTACAATTTCCAAAATCTAAGACAATATCTAGTCTCATATCACGATATCAATATAATATCGATATATTGCCCAGCCCTAGCGGGCGCCCATATATAGAGGTTTAATCCTCGACGCGGCCCTTTGCCGCATGTCATTCCCCCCGCTCTCTCCCCTTTCCTGTTTTCAGCTGTTCTGTCAATAAAGGCCTAAAAATGCCCAAAAAATAATCTTAAAAAAAAAAAAAAAAAATGTAAACGACACATGCCAGGTGGTGTATTTAGCTTAAAGATTGTCTTCACATTTGAGCACCAATTCACTTACTTTATTTTTATGATTTAGAAGAAGGCAAAAGCATCAATGACCCTGACTATTAAATTAAGATGTAATTTTAACCTCAGACAGAGTATTGTGCTTTTTAGTATACATTTTATATATATCTATGGTTTAGTCTATAAATTTCTCACTAAATTTACGAAAAATATCCATCACAAGTTCCCAGAGAAGTATCTCCAGAAGACGCCAAACTTACCAGCAGGCATCTCCGCCAAACGGCCAGAAATCTCCCTGAGAGCCTCGGCCCAACGGGAGGTTGAGTCGGCCATCATGCTCACGTTGTATCCCATGTCTCTGAAGTACTCAGACAGCGTGATTCCTGCCGAAACAAACTGAGTAAGTAGGCATTCATCGTGTGTGGTAATCAACATGCAAGCTAGTCTATATCCACGACGTTCAACATTTTTGCCAATTAACCAGAGCACGTTTTTCTCCCATCCCGGAATGCTATGTGGACTCGCCAGATAATGCGTAATGCGAGACAACATTCAAGCACGATTGTGACTCTTTATTTTAACATAAGTGATCAAAGAGTATATACCTGTGTAAATGGAGGCTTCTCTGGCAGCTACAGGCATGTTGGAGGTGTTGGCCACCAGAGCTGTTCTCTTCATGATGCTCTCCGTCTTCCCGTCCACCTCCATGGTCAGCTGTTGATCAGACAACACTGTCAGTCACTCTGAACACCAGTCAAGTTAGGATACAACGCCACCGCTGTCTCTACCCACCTCGGGGAAGTCTCGCAGTACTTCTGACATCTCGTTACCACGCTCCCCGCAGCCTACGTAGACAATGACATCACTGTTGGAGTACTTGGACAGGGACTGAGAGATGACAGTCTTTCCACAGCCGAAGGCTCCTGGGATGGCAGTGGTTCCTCCCTGTACACATCTTCACAGAGAGAACAGAGGAGAGTACAGATGGGGGTCTCGAGTGAAAAGGTTACAACAACAAAAAAGGAGGACGTGAGACTTACGGGAAAAGGGCGTCCAGCACTCTCTGTCCTGTCAGCAGCGGGTGATTGGCCTGCAGCTTCTCTGTGACGGGTCGCACTTGTCGGACAGGCCACACCTGCACCATGGTGAACTTCTCCTTCACCCCCTCAAACTCCAGCTCCATCACCACGTCCTGACGCAGACACACACACACACACACACACACTATCAACACAAAGCAACATCTAACAGTCTGGACAGCTGTGGCTGGAGGTGTGGTGAACTCACGGAGACGTCGTAGTTTCCAGGTGGAGCCACGTATGTCACAGTGCCTCTGTTTCTGGGAGGCAGCATGATTTTGTGCTTGATAAGGGAGTTCTCGTACACCATGCCATAGATGTCTCCTCCTGTGATGTGACTGCCAACCTAACAGTGATTAAAAAAATAAAAATAAAAAAAAGGGAAGTTGACATACAACTGACCATTTAAACATGTCAAGCTGAAGGTTTGAAGTCTGCACAGACACACACCCGCAGGCTCTTGCCGGGAGAAAACTCCCACTTGAGGTCTCGGTTGAGGGCTCCGATGTTCACACCTCTGGGGATGTAGATGCTTTGTGTGATGTCATTGATGTCCTTTAGTGGTCGCTGGATACCATCAAAGATGGACCCCATGATTCCTGGACCCAACTCCACAGAGAGAGGTTTTCCTGTCCGCAGCACAGGATCTCCAACAGACACGCCGGCTGGATTCAAGCTCAGGAAAAACGTTTGGACGGGAATGTAGGACTATTTCTAATGTTAACTTTCACATATATACTACAATGCATTCAAGTGTGGGACGGCAACCTTAGTCAGTCTGAAAATTACTTTAAATCAGACCAGGTTACTATTTATTTGTTTATCTGTTCCCAGTTTGTGGGACAGAAAAATTGCTGACCTTATCTTAGGGTTATCATCATTTTTTATTTTATTTTTTTCCCCCCCTTTCTTCTTCCTTCTCACTTTAGAATAAAGATATTTGCTTCATTATATACTTCGGTTTTTAAAAAGAACCTTTGTTGTATTGCATTCAAAATATTGTCTATTAAATGTTCCTATTTTGTACTGTCTCATTCCTTAAAGAGCCGTTAGATATCAGTATATGAAACTTACATTTTCCTCTCGTGTCATTTTTGGCCCGTGACGGCTTAAAATAAAATGTTGACCTTTGGAACACTTATAGCAGCCATCCAATGTGACCAGATGTAAGCTGTGACATCAAGTAAAGGCAGGGAATGGTCAAAAGGATACATGTCTCCTCGTAGACCTGGATGGTGGCCATGTCTCCCTCCAGCCTGATAATCTCTCCCACCAGCTCACTGTGGCCGACACGAACCAGCTCATACATAGCTGCTCCTGCCATGGCCGTAGCTGTCACCACTATGCAAACAAACAAGTGTCAACAACCAGACTGAATAGAAGTTAAACAATCAAACCATGTGAAGCAAAAAAGCAGTAGCAGAACAAGTCTGTCCTTTTTTTCTTGCTGTCTCAGCTCAAATATTGTTGTAAAGATGAGCCTGTAGCTGTTTTAAAGGCTTCTGTAGTAATTATGTTCGGTTTATAAGAGAAAAGTGGAGAAAGAGCTTGATAGTGATGCGCTTGTGGTGGCCAACCTGGTCCAGAGACTCCATGAACGAATCCAAACTCGCTCTCCCTCTCCTCATCCCTGAGCTTGGGCAGCTTGGACATGTCCATCTTCACCGGTTATTAGTCTGACTGGAAGGAGAGCAGAGAGGGCAGGGATAATGTGAGGGAGACATCAGGCAACAGAGAAGGAAAGGGGAAAATTCAGGACTGGAGGAGACGCCATCCTCTCCTCTGTAGTGGTCACTTACAAAATAACCTCTGTCTACATTTTAATTATTGAGAAATTGTATTAGCAGTCATAAAGCAACTGTGAGTAAGAGTGCTTTGATTACTGCTGTTACAGTTAATTTCAACTAAGACCACACAGTGCTACCAATCGGTTTAAGAACTGAGCCAACTGGTTAATATGAAGAGAGTGAAATATAGATTTGGCCATATAGGATAATCGCTGTATGCAGCAGGGTCCATCCCATTTTCCAACTTTAAATCCTGATGCCAAATCAAAACATAAAACAGTTTGTTATTACATTTATGTAAAAGTAAAGTTCTTCATTCTACATCATTTTCGGCATGATGTTCAACATAAAATGGCTTTTTCACAACAGATTCAGAACACCAAACACATTTTTTTCATCATAAAAAGGCAGATAAATATTTGTGTGGCACCGTTCTGGGACTTTGGTAGTGGCACCTACCAACTTTTTATTTCTCAGCATTACGGTGCCTGATCTGGGCGAGCCCCCCTCATCTCCTTCTCCTGCTTGGCTACACTCGCTTCAGGTGCACTAGTACATTGTTAGGCTAACATTAGAGGGGAATGCCACAGAGCAGCATGTTCCTCGGTTTTTCCTTCACGTGCGTACAAACAGGCAGTACACGTATGTAATCATGCTCCTTTATACAGGCTGACAAACGTCTCCCAGGGATGCATCTTTGCATTCAATGTTTCTGTCTCATATTACTAATATGTCATTTTCACATCACATATCTGCTAGATACTCTCCTGACTCACTTTGGCTACACGCACGAGTAACACAAACACAAGCTGTCATCAGTCGTGACATAAACCCATCCCCGACTGCAGATGCTCTGCACACATCACAGAGAATCTGCAATACAATGTGGGCACCACACGCACACAGCAGATCCAGTCAACATGCTCATACTACTTATATTTGGTATTTCTCATTGTCTATCTGACAATCATATCACACATACAGTACTCTACAACCATGCCCTTTTCTTGTCCTTCCCACTGATGTACAGATCTTCCTGTTTACGCTAGGCTGCTTAACCCATCTGTGCAGGAAAATAGCAGCTCCACCAATGGGTCAATGCAGGAATTACAAGAATGACACCTAAAAAGGCTTCACTGTTCTTGTACAAATCAAACTAGATTTACATGTAAACCTTTTAAAAATCTGTTATGACCATATCACAATATTTGTTACAAGCCTATTTACAAGCAGTTAAGGCCACGTTATCTTGTAAAAGAAATCCTGGCTACAACAGACCTCGCACTTGATCATATGATCCTGGCACATGACTGGCTGGCCTCTCTGTATGAGTCTCTTTAAGGAAGTGGAAAACTAGAATGGTGCAAAACTGGGAAGTACAAATTATGACTGTGTGGACACACTGGATAAATTCTCCCCCTGACTACAGTCCTCCATAGAAAATAGACATGCTAAAGATAATCGTACCTTTTATTATTATACTGCTGACCATTAGATGTTATGTTGGCTAATTTGTGATGGATAGTGGACAGAGAAGAACGTTGGTAATGGTCAACTGTGAAACATAGCTTGTAACCCAGGCAGAGACAAGTTTACTGTACCTGTATTTTCTAAAGGAAAGCGGGTTAACAACACTGAGAAGATGCATGTATTGGTGTCTGCGCCACAATAAGCTCAGAAATGTTACATGTAAGTGAGATGACCACGCAAGACATCCTGACACACTGATGTTAATTGCAAACTCCTTAAATGCAGATAGCTGATCGCAGCTAAATTATATTGTTTTAATGGAGAACCACATGACAATAGTCAAGATAAAATGGCATAACAATGGCCTGGAGGCCAATAGGCTACATGGTATAACGTATATGCTTTGAAATTGGCCTCAATGCAGGCAGATAAATCATACCTGCATTGAGGTATGGCTGTCATTTCCACTCAATCCCACTTTGATTTAGCACTGAAAACAACGGCAGGTAGCTTCGGTTGTTATTCGGTGTTATGAAAACGATAGCAAGACTGCTCGGCCTGGCTGAAAATTGCTGGCTCTACCGTTTTGGCGCAACGGGTTATCTACATTACATTATCAACACACAGCAAAGCCAATGCCAGTATAATATCGAGAACACAGTTAAAGAAAAATATAATAGTTACCGTATGGTTGTTAAGTGGTGGTTTACTGTCTTTCCTCGAGAGAGAAACGATGGTTGCTGCGGTGCGTGACAGCAGGCAGAGATCAGCTGACTTCATTCACTCGCTGCTCGGTTTTACTGCTGGGCCCCTGCAACTGCCACCATTTTGGATCCGCCAAATTTGTATTCCTAGTATGGGGAAGGCATAACCATAGACAGTATATAAGAATGACCCACCTGCAAAAGTACGAATCCCACGATGGCCACGCCAAGACCCGCCCTACGAAGCAGCTCGATTGGTTGGGGTTAGGCATTTCACCTCGAGTGGTTAAGGTTAGGGTTAGGGGATTGGTCAGGGGATAGGACCTGTACGTGTAAGCATGGACGCCTGGCCAATAGTAGTGTGTGAACGCTATTGAAGGGCGGGTCTTGACGTGGCCATAGTGGGATTCGTAATATCGCGACCCACCCTACTCTCTCTCTCTCTGATTGGCTAGTACTCGTTGCCTGCTCTGGTTGGGTTGGTTAGATTTAGGCAAGAAAAGTGGGATTGGTTAGGATTAGTGTAAGAATGTCAAGGTAAGCCAATCAGAGGCAGAGAAAGGCAGAGTAGGGCGGGACATGCCTTTGCCATCCTATGGAAATAAATACTACCGCAAAGAGTTTATACATGGTGAACGTTGGTGATCATTCTCTCCAGATGAATTTTCGTCTACAGCATGCGCAAAAATAACATTTGAGTATATAAGTCAAAATACCATCAACTTATAAGACCATCATTAAAAGTGTATACACAAAAAATGATGTAGTTAGTGGTCCTGCTCTTTACATACAGTCTATGGGACCTGCTATAATATATATATAATATTTTTTAGACTGAACATACTTAATTTACATTCAGATATCAATACAGCATTTTTAATTCATTATTTCATTCATTTCAACTAATATTCTTATTTATACTTTTCTTACATTTTAACACACTTAATCATAGATCCTGATTGAGCTGTTGTTATAGTATACTCTGTTATATTGTATCGTACATATATTTTTTTATGTATTTCTTATTTCTATTTTTCTATATATTGTTGTTATATATTGTAGTATAATGTACATATTTCACATACATATTTCTTATTTCTATTTTTCTTCTAATTTATCTATATATTTCTATTAAAGAATGAGTGCAACTGTAACGTAACCCCCGGGGATAAATAAAGTACTGATTCTAATTCTGAGCGAGGAGCCTATCTCTTACGTGCAGAAGATCTTTACAGCAACGTTTGAGCCAAAATGGAGGCGTTATCACGAATTAGAATTAGAAATAAGTATCTCTCTCTCTCTCTCTCTCTCTCTCTCTCTCTCTCTCTCTCTCACACACATACACACACACACACACACGCACACACAACATAATCTAAAATGTGACGATGTTAAAGGAAATAAATGTTCTATGTCCATGAATTTGTACCTATTTATTGATGTTATATGTGTTGTTTCTCGCTATATCTGGTTATTGGTTAAGTATGTAAGGCAAGGTTTATGTTTTTTGTTTTCGTGACAGTGTATCAAAAAGCATTTGCCTTTAAAAATAAATAAACAGCAAAACTACTGAAACAGCTTCAAAATGTAGTTGTACCAGAAACGGTTTTTAGGATCTTTGGTTAAACCAGTTGTACGTGAATACATTAAGAGGGTATGTATTACCCTGAATCTAGTCTCACAGGCGGTGCTTCCTCTCAGGTTTCCTACAAATCCCGTTAATGTTAATAATATATACATCCATGACAAATCCCCATGGATGTATTAGCAAATCCCGCCTCGTTTGCTATGATTGTCAGATCTTAATCCCAACCATGGCCCAGCTAAATCTAACCTTCTCTTTTCAAATTTGACGTCAAAAACGTTTATCAAAAATGGTTATCAAAATGATCCTATATGGTTGTTTTAACATGATGTAATGTATCCATGGATGCATTATATTTAATGTAACTAGCCTAAACAAGGCTCACCTCTTGATTGACGGCCACAGTATTTCCTGAAAGACTAAAACAGGGTTCAATATCCTGCAAACAATTTGCAGAAGTGCTTGTGCGCATGCGGGGGTCAGGGTTGACAGTCTCCACACAGTCGTGGAAGGAGTGCGGCGGCTAAGCTAACTCCATCCACCGCAACTAGCTAGCTACATGTGGAGGGTAAAACGGGAAGCATCCCCGACCCTAACTCTGTCAAAATCCCTCTTTTTTACCCAAAACAACTCTAAAGTTCAGCCTCGTCGAATATAAGGGATATTATCTGTTTACAATGAAAGGGTGAGTGTAAGCTTCTGAGTCACGAATAAGTAGTTTAGCAAGAGTAAAGTTTTTCATGTCTGTTTTTTTTCTACAAGGGGAGGAGACGGCTAGGCTAGCTAGCTTGCTAAGCTACTTTTATTTAGGTGTAGGACAAAAATTACAAGCGACAGCTCCGTTACCGAAACAGTTCTGTCATGGATATTCCCGTTAACTTAAGCCGCTTGTCGGTTCGTTTAGGTCGCTAATAAACGGAGCTAACTAACTAGCTAGCTAGCTAGCTGCTAACTGGGAAGCTGAGTCAGTAAACCCGCTTTAACAGACAGACCTAGATCTCAAGTAATGTGTATGTTCGCGATAAAGTCGACAACGAGCTCAACTGAACTTCATCTGCAGTAAGGTAGCCAAGTCAGTTAATACATTGACTAGAGAAGTTACTGGCACACTGAGATGTTGGTCAACCCCGTGAAAACGTTACACCCGACATCCACTTCAGAGTCTGTTCCAGCTTGCTCAGTGTAACTTGACATGTCAAAGTGATGCTCGACGTTGTAACACTTTTTTGGCTACGGTGTGGTTTCATAGATAACATCAGGGCGATTAACGCATGTGTTCAAATGTTAAGATGTTTGGACGGATGCTGCTGGTACTGTATCTTGATAAACTAAGCACGTGACCAGCAGCTGCTTTTTGGATGTGTAGTATCCTATAAATACCACGGTGAACCCCTCAACTTTAAGAGCTGAAGAGTTGTGTTTGGATTACTTACTAAATCACTATAACACATATTCCCAGGTTATATTGACTCTTGATTTTAGCAGGTTCCATTTCTCAGTAAATATAAGGCAAGAATATCAAAATTATTGGCTAGGTATTTATGTTTTGTTGAAACAGTGGATTGTGTCTGGCAAGGAAATACTGTGTGTGACATCCAATTGTGCTGTGTGACATTTGTATGTCATTGTGGCACAGCTTCCACCACATCTGGATTGGCTGTCATTTGATTGGACCGTAGGGGGTAATTTTACCTAGAGGCTGCAGCTTCACAAATAATAAAATTAACCGTCCTCCTGCCGATCATATGCAGCTCGATGTTCAGCAGTCAAAAATTACTTACATTTGTGTTGATTGACTTAAGTAATAAGCAATTGCATTCAAGTTGTTGGTTTTGAAAAAGATGTCAATCACTCAGCAATCTCAGTCTCAAAGTTACCAATTGCATTTGAGTCAAATTATCCTAAATATAACAGTGTACCCGTTGTCAGCCATTTGACCGTTTTGCTCTTGTTCCAGTAGCCGGATCGAGCTGGGGGATGTTACGCCCCACAACATTAAGCAGCTGAAACGCCTGAACCAGGTCATCTTCCCTGTCAGCTACAACGACAAGTTTTACAAAGATGTACTGGAAGTTGGAGAGCTTGCAAAGCTAGGTAAGAAACATCACTCATGTAACTTGCTCCCTAATAACTTCAAAACATTTTTTTAAAGCATGCAGCAAATGCAAGCAAATTTCTGGTGACAGTGAAAGATTAGAAAGTGAAATCACTTGCAGGATTCAGTCCTTGGTCAGTGTTATGTAAGGGATTTAATAACCACATGGATGAAAAGCATTCTTTAACAGCTTGGTTTCCATAAATGAAGTAGAAAAAGTACTCCAATACACGGCCAATTATTGACCTAATCAAATTACGTTGTTATGAAAACCTTTACATTTCCCCTTCTAGCAATCATTACTTTAGAAGAAAGTAAGGATTCCCTGTCTGTTGGTGCTGTTTCAGTCTTACCGCTTTGTTTTGCAGCATACTTCAATGACATTGCAGTGGGTGCTGTGTGCTGTAGAGTGGACCACTCTCAGAACCAGAAGAGACTGTACATCATGACGCTCGGCTGTCTAGCACCCTATCGTAGACTTGGAATTGGTAAGGAGTTCTGCATCTCTAAAAGACGCTGCAGTGCACATTGTGATCTTGTGTTTTGTTTTTCCAACTTTGCCTTTGTCTTTTTCTCCAGGTACTAAGATGCTGAATCATGTGCTAAACATCTGTGAGAAGGACGGCACTTTTGACAACATTTACCTGTAAGTGTCCAATTGCAGAAGGTGTATGAGGAGATGTCATTGCAGCTTTGGCTGATTCTACAAACACATATTTACAGTATAAATTAATTAGATATTTTTACTTAAACAGATCGAGTCTTTCCACGGTAGTGCAAACACATCAATTCATTCCATTGTTACTTTTTGAGCAATTCTTCAAACTGTTCTAACCCTAACTACATTTCTTCTCTTCCCTCTCCACAGTCATGTGCAGATCAGCAATGAGTCAGCCATTCACTTTTACCAGAAGTTTGGCTTTGAGATCATCGAAACAAAAAAGAATTACTACAAGAGGATAGAGCCCGCAGATGCCCATGTGTTGCAGAAGAGTCTGCGCAGCCCATGTGCACCGCCCACCGGAGAGCTTCAGAAGGCAGAGTAACGGCACAGATGTGCCCGCCTCTACAGAAACAGAACTGTGACAAATGCCCCAGGGTCGACACATTAAACACTTTCTTCAAAGGACGCTAAAAAGAGAAAACAAATTTAAAGTACAAAAAAAAAGCTGCATTTATTTTGCAAAGGGATCCCCTTTGATTTTTGCATATTTTATTGCTCCCCTCTCCTCATACAGATAATTGAAAATGACAAAAAAGCTCAGTATCCAAAAGTGCTCCGATTGACAAAGTTGCCAACTTCAGACAGTTTTAGACTTAGGGGAGGGTGTGGTGATTGCAAAGCATACTGTTTGTGTTTGAGTTGTTTTTATGCGGTTATAAGGCTAATGGGGACATATCTATACTGTTGAGCAAAAGAAAACCGTTGGTTTAAAGCTGTAAAAGTGTTTGGAAGACCATAACTTACACACACACACACACACAAAACACACACACAACACACAAGTCAAAGCTGGTCAGCTTGGAATGATGCTTTGAGTTGTTACATGGAAAGGTCACAACTCTATTCCCTCACCACCGAACCCTGGGATTTATGGGAAATAAGTCTGACCAGCTTGTTGATATGTCATGTCCAGAGGGGAAAAGCAGAAATGTATCCCCTCGGTTCTGACGTAAAGAAAGCTGAACTGTTTTGAGGTGGTGGGAAAACGTGGTTATCACTCCTAATTTCTGAATAACTTTATTTTCCAGCCTGTTAATTTAATTACCCTTCAACTGTTTTTTTTGTTTTTTGTTTTTTAACATTAAAATGGCAAATGGTTCAGAGGTTCTCCTGGGTTTACTACTAATAGTGAAAACATTAAAGAATGAAAGTAATAACAAAATATTGTATTGAATGGGTTTCTGAGAAAGGCACACCACATAATCTTGTGGGATGTTTGAATAACAAAAGATTGGCTGTTTGGGATTGGATATGGGCATTATTTTCAGTAGTATAATGAAGGTGTGGGAGGATGTGTGTCTCTAAACACATGAAAGTGTTCTGAGACATCTTACCTTAAACACCTTTCAGAATTGGTCTTTTCTAACTACCTGCCTCAGGTTCTGTTAAACACCCTTAGGTTTGGAAGCTCAGCTAAAGTTTTGGTATGGTCTCTTCAACTGTGTTTTACCCAGAGGAAGCTCTGTCCCCTCTGCATGCGAGAGTTGTGTCCTCTCTACTGTAGTATAAGCATGTTTTTTCCTTTCTTTGAAGAATTTTATCTTTTCTGGAGCTCTATATTGTAAGACTTTTTAACGTCTAAATAAAGGATTACTATTTGCAGTAAATGTGTTGTTAATTGTATTATTCTGTTTCATTAACATGGTGAATTATTAGCTAAGAGCATAGAATTATAATTGAAAATTCATTTTAAAACACTTCAACAGCATACATGTCTAGGTGCATTCGTCCCTGGATGCCCTTTTATACGTCGTGATTGGCTGAAACCTCCCACAGCTGGAATACTATTGGCTGTCAGCTACCCCAGAGCCCTCCCCTTTCTGCACAAGCTAGGTGTATCTAGATTGTTTTGAGTAATGAGTTGAGTTTAATGCTCTGCTAACCAACAGTTAGCCTCCAATCTCAAAGTACTTGCAGCGACAGATAGTCCCCAAAAATGCCGAGGCTAGAGGTTAGTGGAAACTACCATCCATTAGCAGCCTTTTATCACCAGGGACACGAAAAAATCCGCCATTAATTTGCTTAATAATTATGTCCGTAACGGTAAAGTAAGCTAGCTATTAGCCAGCTAGCTAGCAGAAAGCTAGCTGAATAGGTAATTGTTCAGGCTGCTAACGTTAGTTTTTTGTTGGTTAAGTGATAGACGGGATAATAATCTGAAAATCACTTGATGTCAACAACGTAAACCAGGACTCACAGCTGTGAGTGCAATTCGTTAAACATGTTGTAATTATGCTGTAATATGCATGTAAATGAGTTTATGTTAGCTGTAAAGCTAAGTTAGCATCTAGTTATAGAAGCTCAGTCTATCTTATCAATGTCTTTTGATTTGATATCTATTGCTGTACCAAATTATATTACTACATAACTGCTGGATAATTGCATCTGAATGTTTCTCTCTTTGGTGTTCGTCGTGTCATCATACTTATTTAAAATGCATAGTCTGTCCGGATGTTTTATGTGTTCATTGCAGGATGGGCACGGAAGGGATTTAAGGTCCAGCTGTTAATTTGTTGACTGGTACCTTATAACTGTAAGGACATAATGCCAGAGATGACTGAATCTCAGACACCCGGTCGTAAACCCAAGTAAGGATGTTTGAGATATCTGCTCTTTATTGTTGTTACCAAATTATTAATAGAGGCACATAGTTGTACATAGTTGTAATGTATTTGTATTTTGCAGAAAGAAGAAAAACAAAGAATCACACAATGCAGGTGAAATAATATCTCCTGTTATGCTTCTTTTCAAACCTTGCTGCTTAATAGTGAACATATATTTATTGTGGAGGGTTTCTTTACTTGGTGGTAACTATAAATGTAACTGGACATTAAAGTTTAGTCTCTTCTCTATATAGTTGAGAGACACAGAAAAGAGAAGATTAATGCTGGGATTAACCGCATTGGTAATCTTCTGCCCTGTTCCCAGGCACTGAAACAGGTAAGAGACAAGCTGGCATTATTGTTTTGCCTTCTCAGTAACATGTTATGGTCAAATTAGTGTTTGTACAGGCCAGTTAACTGCTGTTGTGTTGTGTTTTCATATTAAACCTTTATTCGATCATCTATAGAGTAAGATCATGATCTTGGACCAGGCCGTTCGCTACATCACTGAACTGAAGAAACAAAATGATACATTGCTTCTGGAAGGAGGTGATAAAGTCCAAGGTAAAATTTAACAATAAGTATACCTCACACATGTTTTTTGCAGTAGTGCACACCTTGATTTTCTCATAGTTGAAATTATGAAAATGTGACTATACATTTTGTGCACTTGGAATCGTACAGTAAGACAAAGTACACTTGATTGATTATATGTGTGCTTGGTCTCTGTGCAGCGGAGGAGATCCGTCGGCTACGGCGTCAGATGGAGGAGCTGAGGAGGGAGAGTGCTCACTACATCGAGCTCCTCAAAGCCCATGATATTAACATTCTAGAAGACCCCACAGTTCACTGGAAGGGCAAACAGCATTGCGCCAAAGTGGCAAAGGTGACCCCCACTCACCAACTCCCAAAGGGGATCATCGTCTATTCCAATGGCAATGTGATGTGCCCAGCAGGGAAGGAGAGTAGCCCAGCGAAACAACCTTCTGAAACATTAATTCTTCAGCCTCCTAAAGTCACTGCTAGGTTGAGGGTTAATGGAGCACTGCTGCAAGTTAATACCTCCTCATCCACCCCTGCACTTCTCCCTGGGTCAACCGCCACACCCATCCAGTCTACACCTGGCCTGAGAATGATAGAGCAGTGTGTGGTCGAGACACCGACTGCAGCCACCAGTCTGCCACCCTCTGTGTCTTACATCACCCTCCAGATCCCTGCAGCCACCACAGCCCTGTCCCAACAACCGCAGCCTGCCGCCCCAGTCCAGACCCTCACCATAGCAGCCACCTCAGCCTCACAGCTCTCCACTGAAAGCCCTGCTCAGCCCATGTCCAATCTCACCACACTTACCCAGGCTATAGCCACATCCAGAGCAGCAGCATCAGAGGTTTGCTCTTGGGTCACACAGGACCCTGCTATTAGGACTGTAAGTTACACTGCTATCCCCAACAGCCAAGCCCTTCTTAGGGCTGGGGCTGCAGGCAGCACACAGACTACCTGGACAACGCTGCAGATGGCAGGGAACACAGTGCAGCCAGTCTGTCAGAGTCTCCCCACCCCAGAGGTCATCAGTACCACCCAGGCTGTCCAGCAGTTGACTCTGTGCCCAATGGGCAACAAACCCTCTGTTCAGCCCATTCAAATACAAATGCAACCACATGTGCCTGTACAGCAAGCACCCATTACAGCCCACATTCAAGCGCAGCCCTTTCAGAGAGCACCCCAGCTACGGCCCGCAATTCTGAACCAGGCACAGACTCAGCCTGTTCTAGCCCCCCAACCACAGTGTGCTGTTCTCTCCCATTCAGCCATAGTACCCCAACCAGGTGTGGTGGCCCACCCTGCAGTCGTGCCATCGCAGCCCCAGTCCGCTGTACTTCAACCAGCAGCATTGGTTTCCCATCCACCGACAGCCCTCATATCTCAGCCTCAGCCCATTGCTCAGCCAGCCCTGGTGCCCCAGCCACAGGCCACTGTGCTGCCCCTCCTTCAGACCATGCAGGTGCTGCAGGTCAACACAACTGGAGGGACAGCCTCAGGCGTAACAGCACCACAGAACACCAACAACCCAAGTGTGGTCATCCTGCAGCAGGCTAGTTCTTGCCCAACCCAGTCAGTTGTAAGGGAAGAAATAACCAATCAGACACCGTGTCAGCATATTGTAATCATCCAGGCACCCAATCAGGTTGCACCTGCCCCTCAGAATCCTCAGGTTGGCATAGTGCCTGCTGCTGTGCCCACTGCAGTACCGGTTGTGTCTACTCAAGTACCAACAGCCAGCAGTTCAACATCTGCTACTTCCTTACAGAGTGTTGGGGGAAAGCAACTGGTGCACATTCTCCCACGCCCTGTTCAGCCTCATATGAACCATCCCCTTCAGGTCACTCAGGCCTCCTCTTCCCCACCTGTTCCTCCAACCCCACAGACTATCACTGTGAACGGCCAGGTGTTTGCCTTGCAGCCCATGAAGACCTCTGACAAATCCAGCTCCCAGGCTGGCCAGAGTACACTCCAGCTGGTCCAGCCCACCACCACTGAAGAACCAACTACTAATGTGGCCCTCAACAGTTTAGGTGCACTCAGCAGTCTCAATCAGAGCATCTCTCAGGGCCTTCCACTTACCATTTCTAGCCAGAACAATGGTCAGCCTCCAGCTGCTCCATCATCAGTAGTCCAGCAGAAGCAGCCTCCTGCTCCAGCATCCGTCCCTGGCACCACACTTGCTCTACCTGCCCGGCAGCTACAGGTACCTTGTTTGAACCCAGTCAAATCAGGGCTGATGGTTAATGCCTCTACACCTCCAGGAAAGAGGCTTCGCACAACTTTAAATACAAAGAGGGCAACAGCTAAAAGGACTAAACCAGCCAAGAAAAAAGAGCTTAGTCAGGCACCACCTGCTGTTGCTGTTTCAGCCAAGCCAGTGGTTGCTGCAGGAGAGACGGTTCAAGTTTCAGTATGTCAAGTTTTACAGTCCTCGACTGTAAAGGTCACAGACATTCCCCCCACTTGTACCACAGCTGTCACAACTACAGATTGTAGTGTAGCTGTAGGGAATGTCACCTCTACACAAAATACTCAGCTGATGATTGTGTGTAGTTCATCTAGTGAGTCACCTGTATTTAGTCAGTCCCATCCACAGAGCAAAAGCGCTGTCAGTGCAACTCAGACTGATGTATTCAGTCATACTAACACTAGTGGTATGGCAATTTCAGTTCCAACTGTCAATGCCACATCGGTCAAGCCAACAGTTAGTGCAGCTGTGGCCATTGAAAGTAAACCAGCTGTAGTTTCTGGCAACAACTCAACAGTAACCAAACTCCCAGTTCCAGAGGTTAAACAGCCAGCCACCAGTGCAGGAACTAGCACAACACAGAGTAAGTCAGCTGCTGCTGCCACCACTGCTGTTTCGAAACAGAGCAAATCTGTGGTCAGCTCTGCAGACTCTGAGACTCTGTACACCTCCACCACTGTTTCTACTGCATGTCTGACACCAGTCTGCACCAGCAGTATCCCAGCAACTGCACCAGTATCTTTACATCAGGCGACACAACCAACTTCAGTATGTCGTCCCCAGGTATCTAATACCCAAGTTCCTCTGCCCTGTAATAAACCTCAGTCTCAGCCCACCACATCACCCTTGGTGTACACAACTGTAGCACTCTCATCACCTGCCGCAACTTTTTCTGCATCACACAGCTCTATCACAGCCCCTACAACAAGTTCAGAGTTTAGGAAAAGGGTCGCAACCAGTAGAGCTCCAACACAGCAGACTGATGTGAATATGCCCAACCTCTCCCCCTGCCATCCCGCTGAAGTCAAACCAGCCCAGCCCCCTAGAAGAGACAGGGAAGCTCAGGTAGAGAGACACTCCACAGCAGCAGATAAAGATGGCTTAGTGGCAGCAACTTCTGGCACTCCTTATAGAAAGGATTCTGCCCTATCTCAACAGGTGTACACTAACCTTGACGATCAAACTATAGAGCACCCTATGACATCTAGCAGACAGACAGATTCTCCCATGTCTTCAGGGGCAGTGGGAGGCAGAGGGTTCTCTGTGGCATCCATGCTTCCCCAGGGCCACACTATTGGTGCGTCATCTGGCTCCTTTGGAACATATACATTCACCTCGGAGCAGGCAGAAATGCTGGCCTTGGCCATGCTAGAACAGGACAGTCCAGGAAGGCGGAGTGGAAGCTGCACTGTTAACACTGGTTCAGCAAACCCCACTGCAGCAGCATGGGAGCCCCCAAAAACCCCAGCAGTGTCCAGCAGTAAAGAAAGGGGCGTAACTGGACAGCAGGCAAAAGTGACTAAACCCATGGACACAGTAACAGTTAAACCCACTGTCCAGGTATCTGTCAGAGGACATGCTGGGGAGGGGCCCAATGGAAGCAGACATCCACAAAACATGTCATACTCCCAGTCCCTGACCCAGGTCCAGTCTCAGAGCTCATCCCAGAGTGGCACTGTGGCTAGCCTCAGTGTCAACAATCTGATCAGGCCCAGCTCCAGTCAGCAACCCTACCCTGGCTCTCCCAGTCTTGTTGGCCAACAGGGCTCAGTTCCCTCACCTGTAGGGACCTCAGCCCACATATCCCAACCCCCAAACAATGCCCTCTCACCCTGCTCAGGTGCAGCCCAACTGAATGAGTACACCCCCTTAAAGACTGCTTTAATGAGGGCTCAGGCTCAGGCTGGAGTTGGTGAGCGACAAGTGAAGATCATCTCCAAGCGGCAGGCCCAGGAGGAGGTGATGCTAAACACTGGAAAACGGCCCAAGCCTTGCCCTCCATCAGCTACCACTGTTAGCCATATGGACGTGAAAGCACCAGACCACAGCCAGATGATGGTGGGACAGTTGCCCCCCGCATCCTCAGCTGTCATGACAAGGATTCATTCAGAAAGTGGAGGCCCCCTCTTCTCCACAAACTCTTTCATGAGCCCGATAGTTCGGCCCACGGATGGCCACTGCCCTCCGCAGGGACCCCCTGAGCAGAACCAGCCAGGTGTGCTTCATCTGCCCCAGGGTCATTCACAGCATGCTGCAACCCAGCCTGGTCAGCACCTGGGAGGAAACATTTACATGAAACAGCAGCAGCAAGAGCAGCAGAGACACCATCTATATCATTTGCAACACCACCTGACACAGCCTGACCCTGCACAGCGCCACTCACTACACCAGAGGGCGCTTCAGCAGCAGCAGCAGCAGGAGCAGCAGCAGCAGCAGCATGTGCAGAAGAAGCGGGGGCTTGTCAGAGGCAGTCAAACTGGTTCCTCTGCTGGCCTGCAACAGAAGCAGCACCACTTGGAGAAGTCTGGAGTTCAGCAGCAGCAGCAGCAGCAGCACTCACATCAACAACAACAGACACAGCATCAACAGCACACACAGCAGCATCAACAACAGTCGCACCAACAATCACAACAGCATCAACAGCCAACACAACACCAACAGTCTCATCCCCAACAGCACCAACAGCAAACCCATCAACAGCAGCCACAGGCGCAGCATCAACAACACCAACAGCAGCAGCAGCAGTTACAGCAGCAGCAGAGCTCTCACTCCAGACACCAGCAGCATCTACAGCAGCAGATCCAGCAGCAGCAGCACTTTAGACACCAGGAGAAGAGCTGTGAAGCCCAGGCAGCAGGATCCAGGGCCCACCACAGCAGCCACCTGGCCCAGCAGGAGCACCTCAAGGTACATAATGTGACAGTGTCAGATTTAATAAGATTGGAATCGAAGTACAGTTCCACTTGTGGTACCTAGGTTGATCTTGTCTCTGTATATTTTTTATTTAACCGGCCTTTTAAGTGATAGTATTTGATAAACAATTAATTGTGGAACCAACTTATCAGCAAAGTTCTTTTTTTTTAAATTGATTTTTATTTACCGTTTAAACCATATCGAAAATTGGCTGTTCACAACCTAATTGATTTTTCTGAGTGTGTATGTAGCCATTTCTAATTACTTTAGGTATTAATTATGATTACATGATTTAAGAACAAGTCACTACATCAGGTGTGAGATATCTGTCAGCGCAGTCAAATGATAAAACAAAAAAATAATAATAACAAAAATAAACTAATTTAAAACTGTTATGGGCGCCCGGATAGCTCAGTTGAGGTTCAGGTAGAGCAGGCGCCCATATACAGAAGTTTACTCCTCGACGCAAAGGGCCGCGCGTTCGACTCCGACCCGCGGCCCTTTGCTGCGTGTCATTCCCCCTCTCTCTCCCCCCTTTCATGTCTTCAGCTGTTCTGTCAAAATAAAGGCCCAAAATGCCCAACAAAATTATCTTAAAAAAAAAAGAAAGTTAAACTGTTATGCTGGTGTTTTTTGGAACTGGTTGGTAAATTACAAAGACGTAGTTGTAGCAAACCACCGCAGCAGACCACATTTACACTGCCACAGCAAAAAGAATCCTAAAAACAAAATTTTTGCCTGGGAGCTTTTTTCTGTCCTCGGCCTCGCAGTGAAAAAGCAGCCCTGCCCCCATAGCCGCAGTTAAGACAGAGGAATGAAAATTCAAGATTGTGAAGTTATTTAAAGTGAAAAACAATTATTGTAATATCTTGCCAGTTGTTAAAAAAAAAAAAGAGAGAGAGAGAATTATACTGTTTATCTATAAATGTCTGGGAACTGTCAGGAAAAAATGTTGATGAAGATTGATTATATTGATTAATAAGATTTTAAATTAGTAAGACTTTTGTTTGAAACATTTTGACTTTTTCTCTCCCTCAGCCTGGTCAAGACCATAACGCTATGCAGAGGATGATGAGCACTCGGACTCTGGAGCAGCAGCTCATCCCTCCTCCCAGCAATCCCGTGTCCCGTTCGTCTGACCTGGCCTGTGCTCCATCACGGCAGGAACGTCACCGAGTTTCCAGCTACTCTGCAGAGGCACTCATCGGTAAAAGTTCCACCAGTGGTGAACAGCAGCAGCGTATGGGTCTCCACCTTCAGCCTGGGCGCAGTGCCACACAGGAGCAGCCAGACCTCCGCGGTTACCTGGACACATCACGAGGGAAGGCCAACATTGCACACAACCCACAGAACCGCCTGCCCTCTGACCATCCAGGATCCACTGATGTTCAGCGGGTCTCAGAGTGTCCGCCATTCAAGGTCATGGGAGGAGGAGCACATCAACTCGGTGGTTTTGATGTTCAGGTGTCTCGTGGGAGTGACATGACCCCTAAGTCCTCCCAGAGGGGCCCTCAGGGGCAGCAGCAGCAGGGCGGATTCAGGATGGGTGTTGGCCCTCCAGCAGATGGCAGGAACCGCTACAGTGCAGCTCATCCTGGCTCACAGGGAGTACAGGTTGGCCTCCCCCGGGAGCAAGAAGGTTGTCACCAGAGTTTCATGCAAAGCCTCCTTTCCCCCCACCTTCCTGAGCAGAGCAACCACCAGCGAGCAATGCAGTGCTGTCCCCCAGTCAGCATGGAGTACAGCTGTGTGCCTGGAAGCTCTTCGGGAGACATACAGGCCAAGGCCTCCAGCCCCAGTGTGCCCCAGACACAGAAGGCCCCAGCTATGCGGATCGGAGAGGGCAACAAGGGCCATATTTCTCAGGTCAGCAGTAATATGCATGGAGGCCCAGGTGTGCGCACAGGTCTCCCCCACCCTCCAACCCCACACAGCAGCTCTGAGCCAGGCCGCTCCTCTGCCCCCTCCAGACCACCCACTGCTGTTAGCCAGCACTCCCGCCACATCGCCCGGGATACTCAGCCCACCAAGCTGAGACCTGGTGACCGGCCTCGATCAGGTACTCTGAGACAGAGCAACCCCTTTGAGCCTGAGGGCCACCTGCCTCTGCCCTCTGGAGGAGGGGTGCTGCTGGGCAGACCACAGTCTGGAGGAGAGGCACGACGCAGCACTATCGTTCGCTTTATGGCAGATAGTGCTCAGGTTCCTAGTGACAACAACCTGATTCCTGACCAACACCTAACACAAAACTTTGGTTTCCCCTTTATTCCAGAGGGAGGGATGAATCCTCCTCCCATCAATGCTAACTCCACATTCATCCCTCCAGTCAGCCAGCCCAACACCTCCCGTACACCGTCCCTTCTGCCTGTGGAGGCCCAGAACACTTTACCCTCCTTCTACCCTTCCTATTCTCCAGCTGCTCACCCCAGCCTTCCCAGCGATGTCACCCTCCAGTACTTTCCCAACCAAATGTTTACCAGCCCTAGTGCCGACAAGGGCAGCGCTCCTCCACTCAATAACCGCTTTGGCTCCATCCTCTCACCGCCTCGCCCTGTGGGTTTTGGCCAGCCCAGCTTCCCCTTGCTTCCAGATATGCCCCCTATGCCCATTGCCAACTCATCTGGAATCACCCCTCACATATCCAACTTCAGCCTCACCTCTCTGTTCCCCGAGATTGCCACAGGCATGCCCACTGACGGTTCGGCCATGCCAATGTCTCCCCTGCTGTCTCTCTCCAACACCTCGGCTGCCGACTCTGGCAAGCAGCCCAATCGTCCTGCCCACAACATCAGCCACATTCTAGGCCATGACGGCAGCTCAGCTGTGTGAGGAGAGTTCCTGCTGCATTTTGATGAACTGGTGTTCTGAAGTGAAGTTTAATTTTCAGTTTGAGTTATGTTGTTCTTTTAAATGTTCAACAAGTTCAGAAAGTGGTGGGGAAGCACCCGATGAAACGACACCATGTCTGTCTGATTGTTTACATGTTCGCATAGTTTCAATCTCAAATGTATTTCCTTTGGCATATGTATGATGTTTACGGAAGAGGATTAGGGCCACATGTGAAAAATGTATTTGAGTTCTGAGTTTAAAGTCAGAATTCTCAGAAAAATGCCAGATTCCTCGAATTCTGACTTTTTACTCTGAATTCTTACTTTAAAGGTCTAGTGCGTAATGCGTTTAGTTCATTATCGAAATCTGTGTTGCCTGTTTTTCTTCGGCCAGAAAAAGAAAGGATATTGAAAAGAGCAAGAGACTGGCTTTTTGAAGCGTGAAGGCTACCGTAGCTGTAATACGTACTTTGAACTGCGAGGTGCAAGAGAGTTGATATATGATCTCTTAACACTAGATGGGAGAAATTCCCACACATTGGACCTTTCAACTCAGAACTCAAATTTTTTCACGTGTCCCTAATCCTCTTCCGTAGATGTCAACGTTATAATTTGTAATATTTCAAAACTCTTTTGAATTTAACGTGACCAGAAAATGTGGTCCTTATTAGTTTGTTGGTTAAACCGACTGTTTGGTGGTAAAACAAAATCTAATTTAGGTTTAGAACCTTAATTTAATGTTTTCTTTGTAATTAAGAAACCTTCTGCACAGTTACTTACCAATGTAATTTACTAACTTATATCAGGTTGTACTGTACATAATTTTTTTTTTTTCAAAAGCTATTTTGTAAATACCAGTGTTTCATATCAGAATTGTTAATTATGTATGTATTTGTATATACAAAATTGATTAATAAAGTTTATAAGGTGACATTTGTATTTGCTGCTGACTAAAGAATTGTGTTTCTTGCACCACTAGATGGCACTTGAACTAACTTTTGTTTTTTGTGGCTCCTGGGGGTTGTTTTAGAATCTACCAGTGGGAGAAACAATGAAAATTAGTGGTGGTAGTGGTGACTTTATTCCAACAACAGTGGATTTTAAACTAAATTGCCACATCTGTAGAAGGAAATTACACAGCAAATCATTTGTGTTCACTGTAAAACATAGCAAAGCATAGAAGAAAGCATTTTAATCAGTGTGCAGACTAGTTACCACACATAAATGTCCCCAGATTTAAAAGACGCACCAAACACTTGTCAATTTCATACGCTTTTATTTACATGCAATAGTGCTCCAGCATGTGCAACCACAGAACGGCTACACTAATAAGGGAGGGGAGGGGGGGGGGGGGTGTAGATTCAGGATCTCCTTCATTTTGATTGCAGATGTCTCTGGCAAAGACTAATACTTATGCACCAACCTGTGAGAGAGGAATAATACTGACACCTGTCACAGAGCCCTCACCTGGCAGTCATTTGGTAACCAGCAAATGAGTAAACACAGAAGTGGTGGAGTATAAAGTTCAGCTTATCAATGACTGAGTTTAAGATATTTTTCCAGAATCTCTCCCATTCAGTGATTTAAAAAAAAATAAAGTCAAAAAAATAAATAACTATACAATATATGATCTCTTGTACACTACTGAAACCGAACAATTTTATGTTGCATACACTTGTTAATAGTTTGTTAATGATGAACAATGCATAATACATTTGTGTTTTGCTATACAAAATGTTGTAATTTGAAAACGTGATACAGCAACAGAACCATACAAACAGCAATGAAGCACCTCTTAATTACAGCATGGTCTGGTTTGAATAGTTCCTTTGTTTCTGTTGTACATAAAGCTAAAGTACCTAAGGTCCAAACGTGTAAGATGGAGGATATATCTGAGGAATGACGAGAGGAGTGAGAAGGGTCTAGACATGAAGTGCTGAACCGAGGACTAAAGGTCCCCTGACTGACCTTCGTCACACAAGGAATAACATTTCAAACTTATTTCCCTCCCTAGGAAATACAGAGTTCCGCAAGAGTCTTTTTCAATGTGAAAATAACCTTATATACAGTATAATCAGACACGTATGTACAAAAGCATAAATATATAAATATCTGTGATACAAAAATAAATATTTTCTCTTGTTTTCTTCTGTTCATTTAACAGTATCTTATGCATCTGTTGTGTTGGCTGTCCCTTCATCCTCAGGGGATGCCTCATTTGGGAGGATGTTCACTTCCTGTATTGTTATGTCCTGGGATTGGGGTGTTGTGGCTGCTGAAGATGATGTAGTGAAAATCCCTTCATCTTCTAGAGAGAGAAGAGGAAAGGATGCTGGCTCTGGAGAGGAGGAGGGAATGAGAGCTGGTCAGCAAACGTAAAGCTGATTGAAGTGTTTAATGGATTCTAAAGGTCAAATGTTTTACATTAAGCATCAAAACCTACATTATTGAACATATGCACTGCAGGATCGTCACATATAGGAAAAGCTTTGTTCCAAATGTGTTAATTAAGAAAAAGGAAGGACTGCTAAACAAAAGAATCCACACATACTGTAAGTGACGCCATCCTCTGCTTTATCTCCACCACAGAAGTTGCCATCACCTCGCAGTTCCTGTGAACCGAGGTGCTGATGGGAAGAGTGGAGGAGCTGAAGAGTGGAGTCATCAGGAACACAGCAACTCTGTTCATGATGATCCGGGCCACTAAGGAAGACGAGAAAAAAAAACGGTTTACGTTAGGACTGAAATTTGTGATTATTTTCAAAGAATAAGGTGACATCTTCAAATAGTTTCTCTTTGGGTTTAGTGTTTTTTTACGCTGAAAGTCTATTTCTTCTGTTTTATATGCAAAACCACAGTGATTGTGGTTTGGGCTCTGAGCGCTGACAAAACAAGGGTGACCTACACTCAATATTGTGCCTGAACGCATCCCATGATCAGTATTCTATTTACAATGAGATGAAGATACTTTTAAAAACATGATAAGAAAATGACATTTGAAAAAAAGTTACTTAGATGATTAATTGGTTAGATTAATTGTTCAGTCCCTTAACAATTTGCATGATTCCCTGTTTTGTCTATCTTGAGCATTTTGCTTCCCCATTAGTTGATTATTTACAAATGATCTGATAATGTCCCTCCAGTACATGACATTACATACAGTATATAGGAGTTTTATATGTAACATACCTGTTGGAGTAGTGGTAAACGGGCAGATGTCCATTTGACACCGTCTGTGGCAACAATGTGTCACACTCCATATCACAGTCACCCTCCTGCAAAACACAAGAGCATCTCTAGATAATATATTCCACACATTACATGGATAGCTCATTAACAACCTATATTAAAGGGTTTGTTTTACCTGCTGCAGTCCAGGCAGACAGTGTGTGGGGTGGTGAGGTTTGCCGTTTGGAGTGTATTCTCCATTAGCGTGGTAGACGCCATGTGGCATGTGGCTGTCCAACGGGCAATGGCCAACCAGGGCAAGTCCCTGGAGGGGAACCATAGTGTACTGGCACGACGACACAGGGGCGGCCACGGCAGGGAAACACAAGTCGGACGTTTGCTCTAAAATAAGCACAAAAGGAGAATTACACAGATGTAGAGGCATATACTTTAATGACTGCAAAGAGGAACCATGAGGAGCACTCACTCTGTTTGGCCCAAGCCCTCCAAAGGCAGAAGGGGATGAAGGCGACAATGATGAAGACGAAGGCTCCCAGGACAATACCAACTATGAGGTAGGGGAGGTCGCCAGGCCGAGGCACAAGTGCGTTGGAGTGTCCCGGCCCGTGGTCTGGGGTCTCTGATGGAGCGGGCCGCTGGTGATTAGGCCGAGCTGAGGAGACAAAAAAGTTGAAAAATCTGTTCAAAAAACAGTTCAGACTTTGCTGCCTCTGGATACATCTACATCAGCCTGTACGTTACAGCCCCAAAAACAAATGACCCCACCTTTTGTTTCAAGGATGACAACATTGCCAAATTCACTCTCTCCCTTCTCGTTGAAGCTCTGCATCTTGATGTCGTAGGCGGTCTCAGGCTGGAGGTCAGTGATTGAATGCCAGTATCTGTCTCCCTCGACCACATCCTTCTTATAGTCACTGTCATTATCGCTGTCTGTTGGTCGGTAGTAGATGTAGAAACCGTAGATGGGTGTGTTGTTTACGGGAGTGTACTGTTGAGAGAGAAATAAATCATGTTGCGATCACAATGAACTTGAAATACATTGCAAAAAAGTTATTTGTATCCTGCTCAATAGTAGACAAAAACACATGTTTAATGTTTTCTTGCAGTCACTCACCGTCCATTTAAGAATGACGGTCGTCTCATTGATGGCTTCATTATAGGTGATGTAGGGTCCATCAACAGGGCGTTCATGGGTTCTCCCACCCACCACTGTGTATGCCTTCGAAGGGGCACTGGGAGGACTGGAACCGATTACATTTACCGCCACAACACGGAACTTGTAGGACGTACCTACAGGGAGAAGATTAACCATTACTGATCGGTCTCTGGGGGCTACACGCTGCCTAGAATAAAGCTCTATATTGTGTTGACTAATGATGTTTGTCTTCACATCACTTTATGTTTTCCTTTTGCGCAATACGGTTATGGTTTTGATTGATGGCAGCAATTACTGAAATGACTACAACAACACTCATTATGCTGATGAATTTACAGGCCGTAGGAATGTAATTATGCAGGACATCATCATTGTAATTATATGGCACGGCATCCTACTCCTCCTCCCCCCCCCACACTCCACCAAGTCAGAATAAACTGCTGTGAATAATAAGAACAGTGTTTAAAGAAGATGGCCGACCTTTCTCCAGGCCTGTGATCTCCACAGAGAGTCGTGATGGGGGGATGTTTTCCACCGCCGTCACCCAGTCCTCTCCTGCCTTCTTCACCTTCTTGTACTCCACCCGAAATGACTGGATGGGGAAGCCGCGGTTACCACGAGGAATCCAAGTCACATATGCCGACGTTTCCGTTGCCGTGGAGACTGTGGGTTTGTCAGGGGCTTCGGGAGCTGCAGAGGAGGAGGAATGGTGTCAGATAGAGGACATAAACTCTCAGACAACATTCTGTTATGACCGTGAAGAAAAAAACTCATTGCATTCAGCACTTACTGAGGGCTCATCCTTCAGAGACAGAAATGAAAAAGAGATAGAGAAGTTTCCATGTTAGTCAAAAAAGGAGATTGGTTAGAAGTTCAGGATCTTGCTGCAAAACAATATCAAGTTAGAGTTATTTGAGTAGAAGGGATTTTGTTATAGTTAGTAAAGTTGATAGGAGCTAGAGTTTTCAAAACGGGCAGGTTACAGGATTGGTGGGATACTTACGAGAGAGGCTTGGCGAAGGAACAGCAGGAGTTTTTGGTGGGTCAATTTGCCCTGGACCTCTGCGACCTGAAGACAGTTAGATCAGAGGTTAAATTAAGGAACTGCCTTTTGAGCCACGTCAAACTTTAGTTGAATCCTCCTCTCTCCACAGCCGTGCTAGCAGCGCTGTGAGGCTGTACTTGGGCATTTAGCAATGCTTGGCGCTAAATGCTAATGTGCTAACTTGCTCTCAACGACAATGCTAACATGACAGTGTTTTTACCTTTGCCAGTTCTGAAGGTCATCATAGCAGGTTGTCCCAAACCTGCACAGTTTTTGGCAGTCATCTCCACCTCATACAGGCTGTCTGGCTGCAGCTTGGCCAGAGTCAGCTTGTGGAGGGCACCTGAGATGCTGCTGGACGTCCACTCTGCTAGAGGGTCTCCCACCTGAGAGAGAGAGAGACAGAGGAGTGAGCTACTGACAAAGAACACGTACAAAAGAACTAAAAGATAATGTTGTATTTATGCTTTTAACTGTGAATACAGTGAACCGATTGCAGTACCTTTCTGTATTTGACCATATACTCCAGCACAGGGGCTCCTCGCTCATGCCGCGGCCTCCAGGTGAGTTCATAGTAGTCAGCCTTGCCTGTGCGTGGCTGGCTGAGAATGATGGGGGCGTCTGCTGGAAGGATCTGTCCTGGCAGCTCAGAGCAGTCTAGAGGCAACATGGCACCCGTGGCCCCAGGCCTCACAGGCGGCTGCTCTCTCAGCACCTTATCTGGGCTGAGCGGCCGATAGAGTGAGGGCAGCTTCCCTCTGGATGAAATCCCTAGGAAAAAAAAGACATAAGTCATGAAATCTGAAGGCTGTGACATTAAAAAAAAAAAAAAAAAAAAAAGACTACATTTCTAACAAATCACCAACTATCTGACTTACCGGTTGATACTGCAATGAGGCGAGCCGAGGCCTGTGAGCTGCCCACCCCGTTCTCAGCCATGCATTGGTAGAGTCCGTCATCCTGAGGGCCCACGTTGGAGACACGCAGCACCCGGGAGGTCAGGCGGTAGCGAGGAGACGGGGAGAGGGGACGGGCGTTGTGAAGCCACATCACAGAGGGAGTGGGTTTACCGCGGGCCTGGCACGTAAAGCGCACCGTCTCTCCGTACACGACCTCCTGCTGCTGCAGCTCCACAGTCACCTGCGGAGGCTCTGCAGGAGAGAGAAACAAAGTTAAGATGCTGGTTCAAAACCTTATAAGTAGAATGAATGGGTATGTGCAGGGTCTAGGGCTGCAACTGACGATTATTTTCATTAGAGCCCAGGCAATTAATCGTTAAAATTAATATTCTAGAAATTACAATTTTTTAACTTTTCAGTTTAAGTTCCAACAATGTCACGTGTAACATGTGTGAGTAAAGGCACAATTATGCATGCACTTGTGTGTGTAAAGGCTGTATGACAGGGGGGTGTATAGAGCCAGGCAGGCGGGGCCAGGGCAGCCAGTTGATGGTTGGCTGCTTGTGAATCAGGGAAAGACAGAGCTCATTACAGCAGCTCTCTGGCTTTAATTCGAGCCAGCTGCAGAGAGACAAGCACAAGCACACAAGCGCGCACACAAGCGCGCACACAAGCGCGCACACACACACACACACACACACACACACACACACACACACACACACACACACACACACACACACACACACACACACACACACACAACTGTAAAAACAGTCATCCATAACCTAGACACACTCAATCAAGTCACGCTACAGAATAGAGAGCTCTGTCTCTACAAACTCTTTCCTACACAACACCGCCCAGGCTTACATACTTCACACACAAATGACACAGCCCCCTGTTCTCTCTGTCCGCCAAACAGGAGTCAGTCTAATTATTAAATCCATGACACAGAGAAAACTAAACAATCCACAAATCATTGCAGAGTCAAAATCTCCATTCAGTATTAAAAGCCTTTTTTTTTTTTTTTTTTTTTTTTTTTTAAACGGGAATCTGCATTTAACAGATTAGTTCAAGGTATTTCAAAAAGAATATCAAAACAAATCATATATAAGCCCAAAACAGCCAACACACAACATGCCAAAACAACTTTTCTTTAGTCCACTCCTCCAGTATACTCACCAAACACTTGTACGTCATAAAGCACCGTTGCAGAGCTGGCTGAGCCGATGCCGTTGTCCGCTCTGCAAATGTAAGTGCCCGAGTCGGCCTCGTCCACCGCATCGATCAGCAGGTTGCTGAGCAGGAAGCGTGTGTTGTTATGGGATCGCAGGTCCTGCCCATCTTTTGCCCATATGACCTGCGGAGTGGGGATGCCACTGGCCACACACTCCAACACTAGCCGCTGGCCTTTCGTCACCATGATGGAACGGGACGCCGGTGGGTAAATGATGCGAGCTGCTTCTGAGGTGGAGCCTGGAAAAGATGAGGACAGTGACGGTGTGATTACATTGTCTATACGATGTGAAAAAGTCCCACCCTTCTACATTTCTTTAAAATTGCTTGTATGCATGTTGTGGCTGAAATTAATACAAAGGATTTAAATCACAATGTGAACCCATAGCACTTTCATCTCTTCCTTTAAAGACGCAAAAGCATGAATTGTGCACGTCGTCACCTATGACTTAAAGTGTCCTTGCAAGATCAGATTATAAAAAAAGTCACATACATACATACATACAGTTTCTGTATTTATTGTTTATTTCATATTGTTTATTAATTTTTTATATGTTTGTTGGTTCATGTATGCACCATTCACCAAGGCAAATTACACATAAGTAACTTATTGTGGCAATAAACCCTTTTCTGATTTTCTGATGAGCACCACGTTTCTACAGTAACAGTTACAAGCTCTCCAATATTGTCCTTTCTCATGTCGTTACTTATTTAATTACCTTTTAATATTTCAGTATGACCTATGACTTTTTATTGCACATCTTTAAATGGTGTTTTCATTAGAACCAGCAATACTACTAAAAAACGTGTTCTTTGTCAACATCAGAGTGTTAGAGGTGATGACTCACGGCGAATGCGCAGGCGGTCAGCGGAGATGGATGTTTTGACCTCCTGAGTGATGGGGTTGTAGGCAGCGCACTTGTACGGCCCCTCATCATCCTGCGTAGCATTGGCTATCTGCAAGTTCCCTGACGGCATGATGAGGTAGTTCCCTGCAGGAAAAAAAACAAACAAATGTTATGCTTATTTACTTATGGGCAGCTTCTGTAGGGGCAGTTATTGCTTTTAATGGGCTAAAGACAAAGATTCAAAAGGTTGCATTTGTCTCTTGCTCATACAACATGTGCCACAAAATGCAAGGCAGCATACTGTAGTTCACGCGGTGTAATGCCATTTTTCCAGAATGTAAAATGTGCATATGTTACAACTTCAAAGAAAACACACAAATAGGCACGGCGGTAAAAAGGATTCAGAGGACAATGTGCTTGGCAAGCAATACGGTTACAGCAATAACATGAGATAAGGTTTGATTTATTGTAAAACTTAAAAGCATATGTAATTGGAATTATATACTGAAATACATGACTATGACCAAGACAAAGAGGAGCTGCAGAAGAATCGAGTCTATATTGTGAAACACAATATGAGTACTATGTGCATTCCAGCGCATGTTTGCACCGTCAGCAGAGACCACAGGGTGGCGCCCCAGAGTCTGACCGAGACCAGTCAGCGAATGCTCGTCAACGTGGTATTCATTTCCTCACAGATAAGCAGCAGATATCAGTACCTACAGCTCCCAGGCATCATCAGCATACCAGCCACAAAACCACTGGAGCCTTTATTCTCTGCCAGGCAACTTAGAAGTAAATAGTTTGAAAAATAAACAACTGCATTCCCATGTCTCAACATTCTCGAGATAATACCCTTATCAACGGTTTTATAATGGGCCAGATAGCAGGATTATAGCATTCCGGTAAATTATGAAGATAGTAGGAGAATTAAGAGGGAAGTAGAGAGAGATTATGGGAGATCATCTGCTCAGTACCTTTGGATGTTTCCAGCCACTCCTGTTTGACACTGTAGCGGACCTGTGCCTTGGGCTGGCTTTCCGGGAGGTGACATTCAATAACAGCCGTGTTGCCTTCGTCAACCTCGATCTCCTGCTGGTCATCAGGCTCAAAATCCCGCAGCTCTAAAAAAACACACAGGCAAGGGAAAAAAATCAGTGCCGTCACATCGCCGCTGAACACAGTTCACCATTCTTTCATCATCTTAACATCACATCGAACTGCACATGTATACAGTCAGTCCTCAGCTTTAGAAGTAGAAAACCGCAATATTCTGAGGAATAATAAACACTACAATAACTGTGCTGTTTCCATAATGTGTGTCTCTTCATATTGGGTGTCCCCATTGTATCGTAACCACATTCCCACAACTTCTCCAATGTGCCTTCACTTTGAAACAAAACCTCCATTTAGTAATTTCTTTCACTCTGCTTGTCTTACATGAGCGGCTTCAAGTGACAGGCATTTTATATCTCTAGCTAATGTTCCTGTTTAACTCAATTCATGTCACTTTGGACAAGTCCAAAGCCTAAAAGTGGGGTCTGTAACATTCGAGTAGGTGTCATCAATCCTGTCAAACATTATACTGGGACTAGAGCCTGTTTAGATTCTGTGGGAAATGGGTGGAGTGGGATTACTGGGGCCATGTGCTGCGACTGTGTCCCACAGACACACAGTCTACACGGCACAGACACTCATGTGACCTCTGACCCTCCTAAACCCCCTGCCTGAGTGGCCTAGAGGCCTGGCCAAGGGGTCAAAGGTGAGAGGTGTCCATCCTATAGAGTTTCAAAGAAAGATATCCAGTTTGGGTTTGGGAGGAAACAGCAAAACTCTGCTCTTAAGAAGCCAGGGAAAAAAGAAAAAAAATATACAAAAATTGTAGCGGGGGATACTGGCATTTCATAGATTTGAAGCAGAGGGAAACTAAAATGAGTGAAGGGAGCAGCACAGGAGGGGGAAAACAAAGTAACAACTGGAGAAATGTGTCGTGAAGGAGTTGAGCAGTGAAATGAAAGATAAATAAAACTTCTCCAGGGAACGTAATTAAACGTCTACCAGCCTTTGTTGATTTATTCTTAACAAACACGGCCTCTCTCCATTCTTTCCAGAGGTGCTATAACTAGCGTGTTTTTCTTGGACCAGCCGCTCTCTCTGGCAACAAAACCAACCTGCTGGTATATACAGTCAGCTGATGGGACTTTGTATACAGCTCTAATTCAATACGTAAAGTTTAGTTAAGGACAGTGTATCTACTGATAGGGACATCACAGCGATTTACTCAAAGCACTGAACACCTTCACTGTAGGCAACCGATTTATTCAACATGCATGTTGGATCTGTCCCTCAGTCTGTGTCTGAGGGAGCTTAAATAGGAGACGCACACAGACAAACACACACTTCTCATTTTTCAGAACAAAAGCTGAAACCGAGTCGGAAAAGGAGTTGCGTTTTCCGACTCGGTTTCAGCTTTTGTTCAAAGAATTAATGTCAATATTAATATGTATGAAGGGGGCTTAAAAGAGGGACCGTGTGGCGCTCCATTTGCTAAATCAATCAGGTGCTGTTTTTACAGCCACCTCCCCCCCTGCCTCCCCCTTACATCTACCCATCCCACCGTCCTCCTCCTGCTTCTACCAAATTCCTCCACCTTTTAACCCCCCCCACAACTCTAACGCCCCACATTCTTCACAGGAAGAACCCTGCATAGGTGCCTCTCAGGTGTGTGTGCGTGTGAGCATGCTTATGTATTTCTGTGTGTGTGTGTGTGTGTGTGTGTGTGTATCCTGCAGGGATGGAGGATTGATGGTATTCATAAAGTGAAGCAGACCTCCCGCACCAGAACTGCTTGGCAAGGCAGACTTAAATATTTCTAGAGAGACGGTGCATTCATCATCTTTATGTGTAGCAGTAGGAGGCCTGTGCGTGTGTGTGTGTGTCTGAATTATTACATGTTTGTGCAATGTGTTGTGCGTTCACGTTGTGCAGATACATGCCTCTCTTTTCTGCAGCAAAGGGGGAGGGGGGGGGAGAACGGTGATTGTCTGCACAAGAATTCAAGCAAGGAGCTTTTAACTTATGCCAAAAAAAGTCGGATAGCGAGAAGGGTCTGGAATCAACCTATCCTGATCACAAAAAACATGTGCGTACAACTAAGAGAGCGCACATGGAAAGACAGGCACGTACACCCTCCCAGTGGAGCAATTCCTTAGGCGGTTTGGGGGTGGCCGAGGAGAGAGACGGTTATTAAATTAGAGAGGTTTTTGGGGGGAGGCGGGGCAAACAGTCTGGCTCCACATGTGGTTATCTTAACACGATTCATCCACTATTGGAACTATCAATAACTTTTACTGCCTTTGTGCTTGCTCTGAAAAAGAGGGGGAAAAAACATGAGGTGAAGATGACAAAAGAGGAGGGAAAGTGAAAGAAAATGAAAGGAGGCAAGAGAAGAGAAAGTGACAGAGTGAAGAGTGAAAAATGTGCAAAGGAAAAGAAGTGTGTGTGTGTGTGTGTGTGTGTGTGTGTGTGTGTGTGTGTGTGTGTGTGTGTGTGTGTGTGTGTGTGTGTGTGTGTGTGTAAAGTTATGGAGGCCCACGAGGAGACAGAGAATGTGACATCACGTCTCATCTTGTGTGAGGCTCTTGTCTCGACTGGCCTAAAACACCTCCAGTTTCTCCAGCTATGGCAGCCTCATACATCACTACATGTAAAACAATACAGTTAACAGCACACCTAATGGTGTGTTCTAGTGAGGCATATCCTCACACATGCACACAACACCCTTATCTCCCCCCAGCCCTCTACTCAATTACGGGGCCATAATTTTTGGCGAGCCCTGCTGTCGGGCCCTGTGGAGAGGAATGTGGTGTTGTGTGGAGCAGAGAGGCCGATAGAAGCAGGGGGCCCCCAGGCTGGAGTCCTGGTCCCCTCTTTCCCGTTCTGACCGGCCTTTGGGTCCCCTCCATTCCTCTGGCTCAAGTTACACAGCTTCAGGCCCCCTCTTAGTCCCATGATGCATATCAAATATAACACCACACACTCAGACCAGCACACTAAAAAAGTCAGCAGTGAGAATAATTCACTTTAAGTCCATTAGATCAATATGACACTACATAAAAGCAGCTGTTGTATCCAACTAAACAGAGTGAATACTGCCTCACTATGTGGAGGTATTATTAATCAATAATGTGCAACAGTTTCTCACCATGATCAGAATTGTAGTTGGTTTAGGATTAGACTCACAGCAGTGGAAAAGTACAAGGTTTACAGTGTTGTATTGGTGAAGATTTTAAGCAAACAAATACCGCCCCTTCACTTTTTTTGTTTGACTCCAAGAAAATTAAGTCAAAGGCGTTCTTTGGATACTTTGACAAACCAAAAAGGGGTGTGTGTGTTTGTGTTTATTTGTCTCAGTTTTGTGTGGGTGGCTACTCACTGGCAGCAGTGACGTTAGCAGGCACACTAGCCAGGGCTCCTGCGCCGGTGCTGGCCACACACTGGTATCTGCCCACAGTCAGGTTGGAGAGTGTGGGGATGAACAGGCTGTTGGGCCCCAGCACAACACCCAAATATCCGTCCACCAGCTCCTGGCCGTTGAGGCGCCAGCTAATGTTGGCGGAGGCGGGTCGGGCACTGCAGCGCAGATTCACGCTGCCTCCCAGCTTCTGCACCACAGACATGGGTTCTTCACTGAACAATAGTACCTCATCTGAGGAAAAACATCATACAAAAGTAGTTAGAAGCAAATAATAAATCTTTACACTTTTTTTTTTTTACTTAATCAGTCAGCATATTAGACATTTCCCACAGATTACTAGTCTAGAAATCTAAACACACCCTAGCGGCAGCAAATGTAATTTGCAGCCAGGGTCAGCCAGCAACTCTCTAAAAGCATAAAAATATAATAAGCAGCCACTTCTCACATTTGAGAACCTAGAACATCAAAAGTTTGGCATTTTTGCTTGAAAAAAACAAAACGTTTTAATTAATTATCAAAATAGTTGCTAATTAATTTTCTTTCGATCTTCTAATCAATTAGTGGGTTGGTCGTTGCAGTCCTACGTACAATACTTCTCTCTTTGAGTTCACCCATGGTGGCTAATACGGCTCATGTAAACTACCGATTTCTTCAGTTCATTTTTAAATAAACTGCTGTTGCTGCTGCCAGGACGCATAAACTGTGACTGAGCCAGAATATTTTATCCTTGGCAAGACTTATCCTGCACCAGGTGATTGGAAAAACTAATGTAAAAGGCATTCATAAAGAGAGCATAGATCAAGTCAGTAATGAACAGTGACATAAAGCACAAAAATTTAAAAATTTAATTTAATTTCTGCAGATGGTTACTTAAAGATGCAATTCTTCACCATCTGAGTTGGTCTACTCACCGGTGAGAGAGGCACCGCTGTGCAGGCAGCACAGTAGTACTGCACCCAGAGCGCACAACACTGGAGCCCTTCTCTTTTTCATCCACGGAGTCCAGTCTCGCTTTCCAGACATCTTCCATACACTACCCCCTGAAACACACACACACACACACACACACACACACACACACACACACACACACACACACACACACAACACACACACACACACACACACACACACACACACACACACACACACACACACACACACACACACACACACACACACACACACACACACACACACACACACACACACACACACACACACACACACACACACACACACACGAAGGTCATTTACAGACTTGGTACACTCAAAAAGAGCAGCACAAATTACTTTCTTCTGACACACTGACACACACACACACACACACACACTACCCTCAGCAGCCAAACTCCAGACACAAATAAAGCCTTTCTTTTCTGTCAGCCCCCATCTCTATGCTGACCCCATCTTCTCTACCTGTACTTGCACCAATGCAGCCTGCCTTCATCAAAGGGGCGCCCTCATTCTGCGGGCCGTAACCCGACCCCTCTACCTTCCCGCTCAGGTGTAACCGATACAGGTAGAGGGTCCAGGAGGAGGAATGGGGGAGGGAGAGGAGAAGGGAAAACACACAGGCTGCATTCAGGATTCGGGACAAAGAACAACTAATGAGAGGTAGACAGGGAGGGGGAATATACATCACAGCAGCGAGGACTGCGTGTAAGATGGAGGAGAGGAGGGCTGTATTATGGTTGCAGTATCTATTGGGAAGAAAACGGAGAAGATGATGGTAATGGTCAGTATATTAACAGTTAATGTAGAGAGGGGCGCTTTTCGCTCTCCCTTGTCGCTTACTGCCAAGTTTCCCAAATTCTTTCCTGTCAGGTTAAACTAACAACTTCCCCTCAGGATGCAGAGGGTGGTCCTGCAAAAGTGAATCTCTACTTCTCTCTCTCTCATATAAATGCATGTCGCTGAACATGCACACACCCAGGGCAACTGTCCTGATGTTGTAAAAATGAAAACACACAACTTTCTCATACATATTTGTCCTGATCTTATTATGGCAAGGGGATGATTAATGAAGCTCAGAGAGACTAGGGACTGCACGCACGCATGCATGGAAAAACCTTACAGTGCACCTTCATCATTCAATGACAGCAGTGAAAATGTTTAACTCCCTGGTACATTTATTGAAAATGAGCAAAGCAGCAGGCTGATGGAAAAACAGCTGTTTAAGACACAAACTGCCACACAAGGCCTGCATTTTAATTGCAGATTATAATTGTGTGTAAACACTTTTAGATTATTAATTCTCACAACATGAACAGCTATGGAGAACTCTAGTCCAAATTGCACAATGTAGAATTGTAATGATTAGTTGATTATTCACTTTGTGAATAAACAGTCATTTTTTTTATTTATTAATCCTGCAATAACGAATTTATTTGGCCACTTTGGGCAACAGAAACAATCTGTACACACAACACTGACATTATCTTTTATGTT
Organism: Perca fluviatilis; assembly: GCF_010015445.1. Classification (NCBI taxonomy): domain Eukaryota; kingdom Metazoa; phylum Chordata; class Actinopteri; order Perciformes; family Percidae; genus Perca; species Perca fluviatilis. Next base: position 16,155,607 of record NC_053133.1, on the reverse strand, counting down.
TATATGGCTAACATGTAAGCCAACAGTTGCTTATTTACACATCCAGCATATATGAAGCAACATTTTCTACATTGAAAATAATCCTTAGTTGCAGCCTTACATACATTACACAGTAAACAGTCTAATTCACTCACTCGTCCGCTCAGAGTGGCCCACCAGTAGTGGGCTCACTCAGTAAACAAACAGCAAGCTGCTGTGGAACCAGGAAGCTAAGCTGAAGGTCTGTGGCTTCAGTGGCCGGTCGCTGTATGGACACAACCCAGGACAGCTGCCCATGAAAAACACACATCTGTATGGAGCACCTGTCCCAACTGTAAGAGTCACTAACCGTAAACCACACCAGTCAATCTGCCAACCAGACACATACTACTTGCCAATAAAACCTCTCACCTGTCCAATTTCTGTCTTTTACACACAAATCAAAGTAGCGACAGTAAGACAGGAGAAGAGACAGAAACAGAGATAGTGCTTTGTTAGAACAGCGGTATGAGAAGGCCCCTCGTACATCATCACTCCCTAAAAACAGCCATACTCCTTTGAGCTTTGTCTGTCCATCTGATTCATTAGTCAGCTGGGTCCTGTGTTTGCTTAGCGGATACCCTGCCTCAAGATGAAAAGTTGGCCTGACATGTCCAACTTTTTCCATCTATCCTTCCCAGAGAAGTCACAGACAAAAGAGGGAGAGAGAAGAGCCTCCTACGCATCAGCAAGGCTGATAAAAACCAGATCATATACACAGACAGCTCTCCTAAATTAAGAACCGAGGGAGTGTGTGTTAATGTGTTCCTGTGACTGTTTTGTTACAGCCTTACCAGTGAGGAACAACGCTGCATGGCCAACACAGCTTTGTGGAATGAAAACACACTTCAGTGTGTGAACTGCTCAAATTTGCCAGTTCTAGTGCAGAATTAGGATTACAGGAGAGTACATCTATTGTGTAATCATGTTAAAGAACTGACACTTGACTACTGTGAGATCGGACTTGCTTAAGACTTGACTCCCAAAAGAAGACAAAAAATCTTATTTTTTGACTTAGTAAATTCCTGGGATGATAAAGAACACCTCAAAACTTCTATGGTAACCAATCATATCATATTGTGTCTATTGCTGCGAAACGTAGGCATTGAATGTCTGGTCCGATACATAGTGGTGTTGTTTAATCAGATTCTTATTCATATCATAGTTTCTTGTACAGCTAAGTACAGTAAGTATAGTAAGTTAAGGTATTGAACAAAAGTCTAGTCAATCAGTACTGAAACTCTGTTAATGTATTGCACTGTTATCGAAAAAAAGACTTAAAAGTGTAGATATCATAGAGAGGACGAGGGGAAAGCCTGACTAGAAGAGAGTCCCAGGTTGTGGCAATGGTGTGCAGGCATGCATCATGACAGTAGGTATAGGTATTATATGTCATTGTTGGAGAGAGTCACTTGACAGAAGTTCATTGTGAGCGTGCTAAGTAAAGACACCGGGGCCCCTGTTCTCCCGGGCCATTGCCAGTCCCATTGTCCCCCTGCCTCCGTGGATAAATTTATTTTGACAACCCTGCTAATTGGGAAAAAAACACGGGGGGCCCCCCCCCCGAGCCCCCACCCCCCTTTTTTTTGGGGGGGGAGAAAAAAAAAAAAAAGGGGGGGGGGGGGGGGGGGGGGGGGGGGGGTGGGGGCGCAGGGGGGGGGGGGGGCTGTTGAATATTTATCACCTCCGCAATCTCCCTCCCTAGTCCCCCAGTTTTACGTCTTTTTACACCCTGTGCGCCCCCTCCCTCGAGGTTCTCCAAACACCACAAAGCCCCCCCTTTAGATAAACACATGCGGTGTCAAGTGTGAGGAGTGCCGGGGGTTCAACTGCTCCGCTCGGGCCAGCCGCCCACAATGTCATGCCGCATAGCTGCCATGCGGGAGGCCGGTTGCCCCTGGTGACGCTAACAGGCAGAACGCACCTTAATAGAGTGGAGAGTCATTGTAAAGCAGTGAGCCGGTGCATGGACAAAGACCCCGTAGACCCCTGGAGAAAGGGGAGACGCTACTCTGAAGGGCCCGGGGAAGAGCTGATGGGCCCTGCTCAATAACCAAAGAGAAGGGGGGCTCAATGACCAAGAGGTTTGAGAGTAGTGTGGAGTGAGTTTGGGGAGGCAGGGGGGGTTCAATGCCTTTATGGATTGATGTGAGATGGGTGAAGGGGGTTTATGGAGGCATTGGGAGGGGTGGAGAAGTTGACTGAGAAAGCAGAACGGCGACTCAAATTAATAGAGAGGATGTCAACTGACGGGCGAGCAGGAGGAGAGAGCAGGGCCTCGTCAATGAAGAGGGAGTGTTTGAGAGAGCGGGTGTTAGAGTGTTGCTGAATGTCCCAACATATTTTCCCCTCACTCTGTCTATGTGTTTGCTGGTCTCTCGGTTTGGCCCGGGTTTGTGCCGAGTGGAGGAGGACCAAGAGGGCCTGGAGATTGCATATCAAACCAACAACATACCCGGTTTGCCATCAGACCATCACACAGGGAAAGAGCAACCAGACGGCAACAGCAGGAAGGAAGATTTTTAGGAAAGAATAGGTAATCGTAGCTAGTTCGCCAACGATTTTTACATCATTGATCAATCTGTCTATTATTTTCTGATTAAGCCTTCAGTCTATACATTTTCAGAAAATTGTGAAAAATGCCCATCCCTTTAATCAGTACACAAATGTATGCAATTGGTCATTAATCGCTATAGTTATCAATATGTCATTGCTTGTTTGATATTGGCTTTTACAAGATGAATAGAGGATAAAAAGCTGAATAGAAGGAAAGAAATCGGTTTGTCAGGTATCATCATATCAAAATACATAGAAATCATAGAGATCGTTTTGCTGGATGCGACTGTCTCTATTACAAAGTATAACAGATAATGATACTGAAGTGGAGAATCTCTGTACTTCTCTTTTGTACTTCACACAAGCAAAAACTTGGCACTTAAATCTATTCCCATCTGTCAGACACAAGAGAACCTTCTGGAGTTTTATCTTGGCATGGAAACTCTGCCCAACAGGTGGTGAGGGGGCCAATCCAAATCCTCCACTCGAGGCATCACTCGTTCTCGTGCAATAAAATTACACATCAAAGCATCTCTAACGAGGTTGGGACACACACACACACACACACACACACACACCTTAACACCGAACCGACACTACGCCAGAGCTACAGAGCGTCTCGAGGATTAACAAGGGCTCTGGACAGGCCTGCGATGTAGAGGAGAGGGGCGGTCTAATCAATTAGGCACCCTGCATTTGCATAATTTAGATAACGAAGCTGAATTAACCACGGAGAGCTAATTACTGTGTCACGGTGAACACACCCACCCACATTCCTCTGCCTGGTGTGGGATGCCAGCGTGCCCATCAGGGCCATGGGAACAGGACCGGATCATCCCCATTGCCGGGGGGAGTAGGAGCCAGATAGATGGACCAAACAGTGATGTAAGTAGTATCAGCCAATCAAATCCGAGGAAGGGATGGATGAAAGAAAGATGGATGGATTGATAGAAAGAAGAAGGAAAGATGGATGATCAGACAGAAGGAAAGAATGAAGCAATAATAGATGAATGGATGATAGAAGGATGGAGAGAAAGGAAAGAAAGAAAGAAAGTTGGATGGAAAGGACATAAATATAGATTGATGAAAGAAAAGGAGGGGTGGATGGATAGGAGGGGAAAATTAATAAATGGATGGATGGAAAGAAAGGATGGATAGATAGAAGGAAAACTGAAAATAGAAGGGAAGATCGATAGATTGAAAGACAGAAAACAAATATATTGCTAGACAAATAGCCCTGTGTGTGCAAAGCAGATATTTGGACAAAGATTAGGGAGTGTTATTATGAGCCAAAAGCATGCATACATACATACATACATACAATATATATATATATATATATATATTATGTATGTATGTATGTATGTATGTATGTATGTACACACATACACACACAATAGTTAGACAGTTGCGGTTTAAAAAACTAGAATAAAATAAAATCTAAGAGAGGATGAAGTAAAAACTCTAAAACTGTATTAAAGACAAACTGTATACATTTGTTATCATCATTCATGCAAACGTGTTGATGAATCAACATACTGATTACAGCCTCTCACATAAGACAGAATATATTTTAGTTTGGGACAAAACAAGATATTTAAAAAAAATATATCACTATGCAAAGAAAATACAGTATGTGTTCTTTAGTGACACATACCACCACCCCTTTCTGGGAAGCTTTAAGTGAGCATCAAGGGCCTCAGTACATTGATCTCTCACACACACACACACACACACACACACACACACACACACACCCACACACACACACACACACACACACACACACACACACACACACACACACACACACACACACACACACACACACACACACACACACACACACACACACACACCCTTGGGAAACTAACTTAAACCCAGGATTTCACAGTACTCATCACACAAACATGCGCATGCAGTTACACATTTCATTTACCCACAACCATCACACACACACAAAATGGTAAAAGTATACTCACAGAGGCACATAAATATGCAGACCTCAGGAAGTTTTTCCAACACCAAAATGTCAACACAAAAAAACTGACTACCACTTCTCCCCAGCCCTAGAGATAAACTACACACACACCACTGCATTTGTGCATGCTTAGACTTTCTTAGCTGTACATATCTGCAGCTTGCTCCTTGTGTGTTCCCGCATCGTGGGGAGGGAGGGAGGGATGTGAGCGGGTGAAAGGGGCCCCAAACTCCTTTGGCAGCTCATGCATCAGAGTGAATGGAACCAATTATAAATCAAGAGCAATTTCTCCCCATTATTCAGCAGGAACCAGGAGGGAAAAAAAAAAAAGAGAGAGAGACTGGCCCTACAACTCTCAGTGGGAGACCAAGGAAGGAAGAGAAAAGCAGAGAGAGTGAAATATTATATGAAAAACAGATATGAGGAGGCATTAGGAACTTGAGATAAGGCAGAAAGAGTGACGGAAAGAGAGATGAGGGAATGGAGAAAGGCTCTAAAAGTTATATGAAATGACTGAAGGAGAACGTTATAGGGAAAACATATGCGAAGGAATTACAAAATGGAAAAGAGACATTAAATTAAACAGAAAGTGAGGGGTTGTGGGGCGTCAACTTTGTTCAAGATGGTTCAACCAACTTTGACTGCTTACTCCACGGTTATAAAGTGAAAGCTGCTGGTCTGAAAGAGTTTCTTAAGAGGAGGAGAAACAGCTGGAAGAGGCTTGTTTCAAAGACAGCTCTCAGTGTCAGAACCTAGATTTGTGTGGTATAGCAGAAGACCATTTGTCCTGTCACTCAGAGCCACGGATGTGCATTATCCTAAAGGGGAATTGAAATATAACACACACACACACACACACACACACACACACACACACACACACACACACACACACACACACACACACACACACACACACACACACACACACACACACACACACACACACACACACACACACACACACACACACACACACACACACACACACAAAGAGAGGAGCGCTGTCAATGGAAAATTCCAGTTGTGATAACCTCAGGGGCCCAATAACTAACTAATCTGGTGCCCAGTGATTTATTCTGTTGAATCATGTCTTCTCCTGCCAGTTTGACATTCTTCAATGATGAGTTGTTTTTTTTTTTCTCTGGGGCAACACTTTAAATCTGATTATTGGTTAAAGCCCTGGAACACAACCCAGATTCCTTGACGTTTTTTTGTGCTTTTATTTTTTCGCTCGCACATGTATTGAGACAGGAATACATTATGCAGTTAATATGACAGCATATAAAAGGAGTTACAGTGCACAAGAACTAACTGGTAGACCTTAAGCAAAGTCGAATAAAGCTAACCAAATGACGCAGATTTTAAAAATGTGCGTAATTGAGACAAAAAGAGAGAAAGAGTTGAGGCTTAAATTGAACAGCCCCAGTCAGAGTGCAATCTTGTGCCTGTGTGTGAATGATCTATTAGAGCGTCTGGGTTGCTTTTGGCTCATAATAACACCCCCTAATCTTTGTCCAAATATCTGCTTTGCACACACAGGGCTATTTATCCACACACACACACACACACACACTGCTTTCTTACCCATGTCTGGAGTTGATCATCGATCTAACAGCACTCACTCCAGACTCACGGTGTGTGTTGTGTGTGTGTGTGTGTGTGTGTGGTGTGTGTGTGTGTGTGTGTGTGTGTGTGTGTGTGTGTGTGTGTGTGTGTGTGTGTGTGTGTTTGAGAGAATGAGTGAGTATGGCTTGGGTAACTTGATTATCCAATCAAGAGCTTCTTAACTTTTATTTTAAGTAGTGGAACAAATCAACTCAGCTGGTTTAAAGGCTTTAGATAATCCCCATTAGGCTGTTAAAGCAATGAATGAGAGCATGATTATATTTATGATACAGATACTGGCCAGTCAACATATTGTTTCCAAATATTATTTTGAACTTGAAAAAAAAAATGCAGAAAAGTTGCATACCAATCTGTAAAAAAAAAAAAAGTATAAATAAAAGCGTATTTCTCTTGCAACAGCTTTCTATCTCCCGTCTCTCCTTAGGTCCCATTTATCTTCATCCCTTCCTCAATAATTTCCAACTCTCTGTCAAAAACTTTCTCCTTCACATTTTTCCTCCTCTTTTTCTCTGTGGTCCTGGCTGACAGAGAGGATCAGAAGGAGAGAGGTATGCAACCCCAGGGGAGGGGCCTGGACCCCGGCCACCTGCCGGTCCAGGTGTCCCTCCCCGGTTATCCGATGTCTGACTGGTCACAGAAACCCTCCCGGGGGCACAAGGCTTGAGTCTGAGCCTCCAATCTGTCAGCGCTGGACGACTAATGCACCGCATGTCAATGGGCCAATAATGTCCGGCTCTAGGAAATGAAGCAGCCTTATTTGGGGATGAGTGTGTTCCTTGCTAGTTTATGAAAATGAATCCAGAGAAACTTGCTGAAATTATAAAGTCTTAACAACCCCCTTGTTTCTCATAGTCTTTTCCTCTTCTTTTATTGCAATAATCTCAAAATGACCTTGCAGGTGAGGCCAGTTGAGGACCACTATGACAAGCAATACATTCCAGTGCAAAAAGATAATCCTGATTGGACAGGAACTATCACTCACTCACACACACACACACACACACACACACACACACACACACATCTGTGCAGCAAAGGCCCACAGATTCTGCCTGCAGGCTGTTACATCTGCCTGAGTGTGTCATAGAGATGAAAGCATGGCCTCAGGAAGGATTTTTTCTTCTTCTCCTTTGTCAATTAAAGCCAATGTTACACCCTCTACAATAACAATGCTGCTTTCCAGCACCACAGTCAAAAACCTCTGGAAATTTGGCTCACAAACACTGATATTGGAGCAGCAACAGCAGTCCTGATGGAACCGCTGGCTGTTTGTAATCTCAAAATGCATCTTCAAATCCATCTCCATCTAAAAGACATTGATTCACATCCAGATGTAAAAACTCACCAGGCAACAGTCAAACAACTTAAATCCAATCCTTCAACACATATCTTACGTCACAGTTTAATATGGCTGGACAAGTTTTGAAACAAAACTAAGATATGAGTGACAAACTATTGCTATTGGCCGCTTACCTAAATCCACACCGTTACTTTTCTTTACAAGATGGAACTCAGCTCCTATAGACAGGATGAAAAACTATCCACCAGCTTTTGGACAAATACTGGAAAACTGGCAGCTTTTGTCTCCACTACATTTCTGTTTGGCGGGTAACCAAGATCAATCACATATAATTTCAAGTTTTGGTTTCAAAAGGCCCAGTTGGTAACGGTAAGACAAAAAAGGCTCCTAAATTCTAACTCATATTAGGTGCTTTAACCAAAAGACAATACAGTTAGTTTCCTGTCCTGACCTAGAGGTCTCTTTCGCCTAAAGGCATGCACATTTTCAGTCCTACAAATCCACAACATACAGGATATTAGCAGAGTATTACACACCTTTAAGGGTTTTCTCTACTTCCAGGCAATATCTGATGTTTTGGCCTGGGACTGCAGTCTGAAAGCATTTTATTCATCACAATATCCTGTATAGAAAACACATGATATTAGAATACTCCTATAGGAACTTGCAGTATGCCTATGGTAGTAATGGATTGAGTCTACTTTACTGTAATCTAGGGCTCCAACTAACAATTTCATTATCAATTAGTCTGACAATAGTTTGATTTCTCAGTGCTTATTTGGTGAAAGCAACAGTCCAAAATCCAAAGATATTCAAGTTATGACCAAAGCAGCAAATCCTCATATTTGAGAAAATAGACATTTAGCATTTATGTGCAAAGTATTACATAAACAATTAAATCAATTATCAAAAGAATTGCTGGTTAATTTGCTGTTGGATTTCTGTATTGAAGGAAAACTACTGTACTTCACTAATGCACACTGAAAGCTTTTCATTTAGTATCTGATCTGATAATTATAAACTCCTACAGGGATTTAAAGTGTGCCTGTGGTATGCAGTAACAAATTGGGTCTACTGTATTATAGTCTTTATTGTTTTGTCCCCTATAGTATGACAGGTTCCACATAAGTAATCAAAAGGGCCAAACAGTGTGAGAAACAGGCAGATAATCAGACTGGAATCAATTAGTCCAACTTTGATCCACCCGACTGCCAGAGATGATCAACAACAACAACTACTGCCAAACAACAAGAGACTCTTTTTTTCCTGAGACCAATTAATTCCCTTATAAGCTGTGCGCCTAATTGGAGGAGGCCAGGCCATTCGTTTCGACTTTTAATCCAAGTGACATTGATTCAGTAGGAACAAGCAGACCCTCTTGTCTGATGCCATGTCTGTCACTGAATCTCCAAAGTTCCTCCATGCGAAGCAGCGGAGGCTAAAATGTAATCCAAATAACAAAACGACACCTGGGGTTGGAAACTTGAGCCCCTGCGGCTGTTCCTGCATGGCATCCTCCATGTCCGTGTACCCCCCCCCCACTCCTCCTCTGCCTCGCTACCAGGCCCCCACGGTGAGTGACACCCCGGGCCAAACACTCATCAACAGCCCGGGGATTAAGACAAACATTTTCTCATTAAATCAAACCTGAATGAGAGTATGATATCAGGAGAGATCTCCTGGCACAGAGGCAGGATGCTGCATTCCTGGCTGCACTGAGCAGCAGTCAGTTTATGTGAGGTTTAGATTAGGTTATTCTGACACTAGTCTTGGGGGGGGGGGAAGAGAGTAGAGGCACTTCAGAAATGCACTCAGGTAGCGTTGTTATGGTTTTCTCTGTGTCAATGATTAAATCTGCGCAGGCCATTTTGTGCATTAACAGGATGCATTATCAAAAAAAAAGTCTGATATTCATGGTGATACATATTTAAGACGTAGCCTATATTCATCAGTAGCATCATTAAGAAACATGCTTCTTTTGAACAAGATTCTTTTTGTTGCTTTGCCTCCGATGGTCACGGTTTCCCAGCCTACATTGCTGCACTCCCCGATGATAATATGGGGGTAAATCTGGCAGAGCTCACCATGTCTGTTTTCTGTTACCCTATGGAAGCTACCTGGCTGCGGCCTGCAAAACGCAGAAACATTTCCCCTAAAAACACAACGTATGTCTAAAAACAGCTATGTATTTCTGCTACGTGTCACACAAAGCTGGTTTCTCTCCCCATACATGTAGTATTGTATTAGTCGGCGGATACGGGCAGAAAGTTAAAGAAAAATATGCACGCAGAGTTCAACCAATCAACAACAGGCTAAGTCCGAAAGCAAAGTTAACGTTTCTTATTTAAAGTAGCATAAGTCTGAAAACCGAAACACACACTTCCGTCTAAATAACATAGATCTGCGATAGAGAAAGCTTGTAGCGAAGTTTGTGTGCATAAATGAGCTGAAGAAAAAAACAAAAACAAATGTGGCTATCAAAATAGTCACCAGAATGAACTAGTAATCAAACACCTAAATCACACTTTTCTTTATAAATATAGTAACAAATAAGCTGGTAATGACTCCCGTCAGGCTGTAAAGACACACCAAAACTGCTACTTTTATCTATAACTTTGTAAAACATGTTAATACAAAGCGTAACACCGCAAAACATAGACCGCATGAAGGGATAAAACTTACCAAAACTGCTGTGTTTGGTGCTCACACCTCGTTATAACCGACCGATCTTCTTTTCGCCTCTGTTCTGCGGTGAGTTTTAGTCCCCAAAAAACAACAGATTTTACTTCACTTTTCCCTCTAAAGCCTCGCTGCTTTAGTAATTTACTGCGATGCCACCGACATTTTCTTCGGCTCCCCAAGTTCTCACATTGAAAGGCCGTTTTTGGATGACTGAGCTCTCAAACAATTCTCCCTTTTGGAACGCCTTTTCGGGTCCTCCCACTTCCCAAGCAGGAGGAGGGATCTGAACAATAGGGACTGGCTCCCAAAATCCAAGAGCTGGGTACTGCACCGCCGTTTATCCAGACTTCAGATCCCTACTCGCAACACATTAGGACTTTCCAGAGTTTGTGCGTAAAACCAGAACATTGATCACTAGTTATAAAGTACAGAGATGTATGTTTAAGAATTAAAAAAACTTCTAGAAACCTAATTTCTGAAGAACTACGGTGTCCTGGAGGAGAAACGTGCGCCCCCTCCCCCTCCGCCTGCTCTGTTCCCTACTCTGTTCCCCCTGATTTGGTATGCGTTGGTCCCCACAGAGTTTGTATTGACCCCCGTCCATTGAGGCCTGCAGGCCCTCCAGTGCAGCTGTGCAGTGCTGTGCTGTGTTGTGTTGTTGTGAACTGGACAGGTCCAGTCAGGACTGTGCAGTGCAAGCACGCGCACACACACACACACACACACACACACACACACACACACACACACACACACACACACACACAAAGACACACTCTCATACCACAGTGATCACAGCTCGGTACCCCCCTGTGCACGCTCTGGAATTCTCTTCTCCACTTCAATCAGCACACTTTAAAACGAGGGGAGCCGTTCCTGTCCAGTTCATTAATAACTGGCTATTCCCAGATCACAGGGTTTGATAGGGGGTCTGATGGTGGGAAGCTGGCCGTGTCTCGCCTCTGTGAATGCAGGAACTCCCACCATGATGTACCTGAGGGGTTATTGCAACCCAGCCGGGCTCCATTCACTTACATGCTGTGGCATTTAATGACACCTGTTGCTATTGTTCAGGTGTGATTGTGTGTTTATGTGTGGACGGTTGGCACATTTTTCAGCTTTTTCAATTAAACCCAAACATTAGAATATTCACATCCCTTTGATTTTGCATGTCATACCCAGCTTCAAGATGTTTTCGAGGAGTCATTAATCGTGGGTGTTTTCCAGTGTTGTGCTGCAGTTTGCCAGCACTTTGCAAGCTCTGCCAATGTTTTGGTGTTGTTGCTACCGAGCGGGGCTCTGTTTGTATGTGGCTCCCTCACACTTGCGCCACCATACACTGCCCAGCAAAGTAGAGCGAGAGAGAGGAGAAAAAGTGGGGACTCCCAACCCCAAAAAAACCCTTCATGGTGCCCCTCCCCCCTCTCCATCTCTCCATGCAGGGCTGGATGAATTAGCTTGGGACAAAAGGCTTTGTGGGCCGGCCATGAAAGGCCTATTAACCATACTGCATCCCCCAGAGGCCCTGCCCGCAGGACACCGCCTCCCAGAATGCCACTCTCTCAGCAGGCCGCAATCCCAGCATGCACCGCTTCCCTTCAGCGCTAACCCTTGTCAACCCCAAGCCTCACTATACAGCCCCACACAGATTGTCATGTAGATGATTATAAATGTTGTTATGAAAGTAATGGAGAGTGAGAAGGAGAGACGAGGGTGTCAGCACTGTATGTGGATGTGGTGTGATTTGTGCGTTTTACCAACAAAGAGTTAGATGGAGTGAGAGCGCAGGGTGAGTTTTGGCTGTTGGCTGTCAGGTGTGAACTCGTCCAGTGTGTCTCACTATTGAACGGTGTATAGTTCATCAGTGTATGTAGAGTATGAGGTGATTTTTCCTCAAGGGTCTTAACCATGGAATGCTGCCTCCTCTCCGACCTCCTCACTCTATTGTTTAACTGGGCGCCATGACAACGACCCAATCTCTCCTTCCCTCTCTGTATCCTGCTGACCTTAGCAGCTGTGTCACTTCCTCAGTGTGACAAAACCAGGTTAAATCACACACACACATGCATAACTTGTGCCTTGCACCTTTTCACTCCCTCACATTCATAAAAGCAAGACAGAAGATGAATCTTGTACTCTCTCTCTCTTTTCTACTCATACACTGTTATTGATCATTTTGGATGTGCTGTTAATATTAAATTCCAAAAAGGAAATTTAAAGAGTAGGTCCAGCAAAGGGAGGGAACCAGCAAAAAAATGCAGGGTTGTTTAAAGGGGTGATAGAATGCAAAACCGATTTTATCTTGTCATAGTTGAATAAAATAGGACATAAATAGAACCTCAAAATCCCATTGACACATCTTTCCTCTGCAAATCTCACAATTTGAAACTGCTGCTGAAAATGGGCAAATCTCAACAAACCACCGAGTTGACGTTGACTCAGTGGCTTCTCCTTATTTGGCTCTAGTTTCTAGTCTTTGTCACGCCCCAACATTTACATAGGCTACACCTTCTGAATAGGTCGCACAGATCTCAGAAATTGTATACATTGTTCATCTGCTATTTTACCACTAAATTCACTTCTGAGACTTTTTTTATGCAAGAAATCAACTATGTAGAGGTCAACCCCGGACTGCTGTGAGCTAGATGGAGCTCCGTCACGGCCGGCAGCCCACGGTGCTCCATACCCACGCAAAGTCGCCGTTTCTGGGTTACTGGACTACCAAACGCCGCTGCCCTGACAGAGCTCCATGGCCTGCAGCTCGCTGTTCTCCCTCCCCTCTTCCTGCTAAATGGCCGGTGTGTGTGAGTGAGAGCGTGGTCAGCAAGCTTGTTACGCCTACAATCTCTTACCGCAGGTTCCAGTTAATCTTATAATGGATATGTGTGTTGAGTTATTTAAACAAACGATTGTGGAAATAAATGCCTCTTGTCCGCGAGTCTCATTGATAGAGCCCGCGGCTGGATGGAGCTCTATCAATGAGAGCTAGCTAGCCTCCTCCTAGACCTCTGAAATTCACAAAAATGCATTAAATTGAAATCAGACAAAGGTGTTAGCTAAACTTTGTAAGCCCGAAATTCAAACTGTAAATATACTCTAGTTATGCCAAAGGTGGAGCTAGCTAGCCGCGATTTTTACCCATAGGATTGAAGGGACACTAGCAGCTAACGAAAGCCCTCATATTCACAAAAATGCATCTAATTGAAATCGGACACAAGTGTTAGCTTTGTAAGACCTTGGGGTAGCTGTAATATAAGTGGTGTGACGAAATTCAAACTGTAAATATACTCTAGTTATGCCGGCAGCCGGCAGCTGGCCAGCTCCACGGAGCCCCGAGCCCCGGTAGTCAAGTAAGACCTTGGGGTAGCTGTAATATAAGTGGTGTGACAAAATTCAAACTGTAAATACACTCTAATTATGCCGGCAGCTGGCCAGCTCCGCAGAGCCCCGAGCCCCGGTAGTCCAGTAACTAAGAAACGGTGACTTTGTCCTGGTTATGGAGCCCAGGCTTTCTCGTCAGATTGTGTGGATCATTTTTTGTAAAACAGCCCATATTTGAGCTTTATATAGTTGATTTCTCGCATAAAAAAGTCTCAGAAGTGAATTTATTAACGAAATAGCAGATAAACAATGTATAACATTGCACTGTCTCGTCTCCAATGTATGTGTATGTGGTTCGCTCAACCAATCACTGCGCAGCTCATCTAAATATTCATGAGCATACCATATTCGGAAAAAAAGCTCTTGTTACAAATAGGGCCATATTCACAGGGTAGTTAAGGGCCCATAAAATAGCAAGCGGGACATTTTCAGCCCAACCAATGTTACATACCCTAAATGAACAGTGTGAAATACCCTATATAATCATTCTATCACTTCTTTAAATTGGCCAGACCGATGTATGGTATATGCTGCTTCTGACATGAAATGATGCAGAATGACCAACATGATGTTGTAAGCACAACTGTAAATGTTGAATGAAAAAAAATATATAAATAACAATGCTACTGCTATTCTAAGAACTCTCTTGGTTGTTGGCCAAAACTAGTTTTTGTTTTGCTGCATTTCAGAACATAACATAGGTAGAGATGGATGATGCGGGTTTTTGACATGCCTCTGCTTGCAACTTTTTTGCATCAAAGTAATACGTTTCACCAGGCCTTCACTGAATTCTCCTTCCTCAAAAACTGACACTGTACATTCCAATACAGATTGTGACCCCTCATCACTTTATTGTTGTATTTTTGTATTAAGATAACCCTGAAAACAATCCAAACTTATTCTTTAAAGTGACAAGCTGATTTTTTCAGTGACAACAACAACATAAAGCTCTGTGGGAGTTTCAGGGTTCATTAACACTGACTGGAGCAATGTGCTGCTGGTCGCTGCATAAACACCCTCAGTCATGGTTCAAATCATTACAATAACCCAGACATTCAAACAACAGGTGTTTCTATATCAGCCAAGTGAATGCCTTCCTACTCACAACACATAATACATTACAGTATCTGTAAAAAGGATTAAATGAAGCATAATGGGAGGTAGAGTCAAAAGCACAGTGGCAGGACTTCTACTTCCTGATGTGTTTTAGCATATACACTTAAAAATAAAGCTGTGTCAGCTGAAAAACTGCAGAGCCCATGTCAGAGCTATCCAATGAGGGATTCAAAGCAAGAGTCAGCTGCTCTTTCCACAGCTTCTTCTAACTTTCATTCCAGTGCTCCTAAATAAAAAAAAAGGAGCTCACAGAAGGAGCTCATGGGAAAATGTCTTCATAGAAAACTGAATGATGGTGTTTTATGACCTCTGAACTGCAGCTTCATGCACATGAGTTATGTAAAATCCAGTGGAGGAGAAAGTACAAAAATCTTCACTTGAGTAAGAGAAACAGCCTAGTTTTCAGTTTTGTGACAATGCATTCTTTAGATAATCCAAATGGTTAGTTTTGCATAAGAGGTAGTCAACTTTTGGAATAGTTAATTTGCTTTCTTGTTTAAAGTTAGATGAGAAGATTTTTAGCACTCTCATGTATGTAAATATGAAGCTACAGCTGTTAGCTTAGCTTAGTTTAGTTTAGCATAGAGACTGTAAACTGGGGGATATGGCTAGCCTGACTCTGTCCAAAGGTACACTTTTGTACGGAATAAATAATTTAATAAATAATAATAATATATGTTCATAAGTAAGCTTCAGGGGTGGTAGGTAGATTTAGTTCCCTTTGTTACCTAACTCTTGGCACGAAATCGAATAAGCATATTTCCCAAAATGTCCAACTATTCCTTAAATGGAACATGTAATATACAAAGGTGTTCATAATATACACTATTTATTGCTAAAACATTAGTTAATATTTTGGGCACACTCAACAATAGTGCTGCATTATACTGTGAGGTTCTCAAGTAATTCCTCATTAAGAAATACGTTTTATTTTTTTTAGTTTTCAACCTTTTTGTGCCCCCCTAAGTAAAGTAAAGTATCACCCTACAAAACTAACAAGTAGCTACTGCGTTTGTACTGGAAATGTACAATTAGTTCCTTAATAACAAACCAGAGAGATTCTTTAAAAAGGTAGTGAAACTATGAGCTTTTTGTTTTGTTTTGCATAAATCTTGATTGTCCAAAGTGTATAGGTTGGGAACAGCCATCAGATAAATGTAATGAAGCACAAATAAGTATGTCCAGTAATAAAGTACCTGTACACTACTGGAAAACAGGAAACTTTACTATTCCTTAGTTTGCCTCAGTTTTACAGATACACACTTATAACTCTGCCTTGGGCTTCACATCAAGACACACAATCAAAATTCCCAGTACAACTCGGGAAGAAGAGATTTATGGCATCTTTTTCTTTCAGATGTGCAAAAACACACACACACACAGCCACACAGAGAGCGACAGAGAGAGAGAGAGAGAGAGAGAGAGAGAGAGCATATTGTACTTTAACCCGTGCATTGTTGCCTCAGGAGCTATTCATATCCGGAGATTTTATTGTTCTTTTTCATTCTTACTGTGTGTGTCTGTGTGTGTGTGTGTGTGTGTGTGTGTGTGTGTGTGTGTGTGTGTGTGTGTGTGTGTGTGTGTGTGTGTGTGTGTGTGTGTGCGTGTGAGTGTTGGAGGGTGTGTGTGTTGGAGGGATATTGATGGTAATTGGCTGTTATTGGTTCTCATTCCAGTGTGATTGTGCTGTTGAGACAGAGAGCCCGGCTCAGGTGGGGTCAGACCTCAGGCTGAGTTACTGTATGTCATGATGTGGAATGTGCTGTGTGACTGCTCTGATTAGATGTTGTTTGTCTGCAGAAAGGCGGCCTCATATCTCCACTGGGACTGCGGGATGCAATTTTCTGCAACTGTTTTTTATTGAACCAGAGTTCTTGCAGCAATGATGGCATCTGTTTGTTGAGATTCATTTGATTTATTGATTTATTGTGTTTACTTGTTTATTCCAGAGATTTTGCAACTTGATGCCTATCCACTATGTCAACGTAGGTCATCGCCACAGCTTGAAGCTGAAATCTGTAACTTTCCATTTTCTGTTTGGATCCTGTTCTATTGGTTTCATTTTTGTCTTAGGGCAATTTCCGTTTGGCTTCTGTGCTACCTCACTTAGAAGCTTCTTCTTTTTTAAATCTGGTGCAGAGGACTGTGACAAAGCCTGACATTGATTTAAACCATCATTATTAAAAAGGCTGATGAAAACTAGAAGAGGTTCTTCTGGCGCAAAAAAACCCCAGATAAATCCATTTATTTCAAATGCAAAAGAGTGAAAACATGAATTAAAGTTAAATGTTTTACTCATGCACAACTTACAAATTGGCTCCCGGACAATCAGGAGGAAGGTAGTAAGAAGCAGAAGGGGCTATCAACTACTTGGCTCTGGACAAAAAGCTGCTGCTGCTACAGCCTCACTTGGTCCAGTATGACCAGTAGCTGATGGTGGCTAATGTTAATGTTAATGCTAATTAAAGGTAGATAGTGCCGTACTGTATAATTGGCCTTTGACAGTTGTTTGACTTTATAATTCTTCTCTGCTTGGGCTACTTTTACACACTGGCTCAATTTAAAGGAATAGTTTGCAATTTTGTGAAATATGCTTATTTGCCATCTTGCCGAGAGTTAGATGATAAGATTGATACCACTCTCATGTCTGTAGTTAAAAAGTTAGCTTACCTTAGCATTAGGAATGTAAACGGGGAAACAACTAGCCTGATATCCAAAGGTTAAAAAAAACCCACAGAATTTTACTTTAACAACAAAAAATATGCTAGAAATAAATCCTGGTTCCACATAAAAAATGAAATATATAAAAACAGTTGTTTTCCATGATCGATGTGTGCGTTCCACGGGTATGTGGAGAACATATCTCTGTTTCTTGGCCCAAGTCTGTACACTTAATGGATACTCAGAGCATTGTTAGTGTAGAGAACTTGCCATTTTCCAGTAATTGTTTGCCCTCAGCTAAAGCCTCAAACATAATGTTGCAACATGGAAAAAATTCTCTTATTGACACAATCTGACAGCAGCACACCAGCCTCACTCCATCTCACGCTGCCTTTTCCTCTTTCAGGTTTTATCTGTTTAGCCATGTTATGACTGCTGCAGAGCTGTAAATATTCTCTGCTCTTTGTGGTATAAAGCTTCACTGGCCTGTAGTCTAAAGTTGTGACTTTATATCCCTATTGGAGCGAAGTGTGAGTTTTGACTCTAACTCTAACTGTGTCCAGATGCGCCAGACTGTCCTAATTGGACCTGGAGCCAGTTAAATCCAGGACCCGTTCTGCTCAGCTCAGCTCACATTACTGCTTGGCCCGGGTTGGCCTGAACTGTCCTTACAGCATTTCACTCTTCAAACAACACACATCAAGATCTGTGCATACGGCTGCTGTGTTGCTACATCTACATCTTCTTGTTTTTGCTCTCGGGGGAGTCAGATGAAGAATGACCCATCAGAGGAGGTCTACAGTGCAAAATGTTGGATAGTAAAGTTAAGTTATAGGCACAAGTCGGTGTTGCTGAAAGGGTCAAAAGGTTGAATGAAAGCCGAGGCTGGGGAGTGTAAGCCTTGTAGTATATCACAAGTCAGGGAGTAAACGCCAGAAGACAGAACGGCGGAGGGAAGAGAAAACACCAAAAACCTGACATGGCTGAAAGAAAGAAAAAGATTTTACATTCCACCTTTTATCAGGCACCTGGTTTTATCATCCAAACCCTCCCTGCATATGTTTTTTTCTTTGGATCTGTCTCTCTATCACTCCTCCATCCTTTCTTGGACTCCCCCTCTCATAGTTTTCCCTCATTCCTCCCGTCATCCATCTTGGCTTCCCTTCTCCTCCCTTATTTTGACTCGCTTTTTAACTCACCCTCCACCCTCTCCCTCCTATCATCTATCTACCATCCCTCCCTCCCTCTTTCCATCTCTCCCTCTCTGACTTCCTGCTTTCCAGCCTGCCAGACGGTCATAATTAACGGGGAAAACGATAGTCCCCCTGGCCCTGGAGCCTTCTACACTCACTGCCCTGAGAGAGAATGTGTGTGTGTGTGTGTGTGTGTGTGTGTGTGTGTGTGTGTGTGTGTGTGTGTGTGTGTGTTTGTGTGTGTGTGTGTGTGTGTGTGTGTGTGTGTGTGTGTGTGTGTGTGTGTGGGAGATCCCTGTTTCTCCCGTACCTCCAGACTTGGCCTATGGTCCACACTCCACTCAATGACTCTTTATGTTCAGCGTCAGCGGTGAAGCATGATCTCACCCCCTCCAAAAAACACACCAAATGACTTACAGAGACTCCCAAACACAGGCCGCAAACACAGAACGGCCTACTATCCAAGAGCAATAACACACACACACACACACACACACACACACACACACACACACACACACACACACACACACACACACACACACACACACACGCACACACACACAGACACACACACACACACACACACACACGCGCACACACACACACTATGCAAGGCGTCCACTGACAGTAACTCTCCTTATGACTAATTCTGACGAGAAAGTAAAGAAAGCGAAGGAGAAAGAATCCATGTAATAAAGCTGCCTGGTTGTTGGTTAAACAGAAACTATACACTTGTCTGTTTCTCCTTTTTTCTCTGTAGTAATTAATTAATAAATTACGTCATATATGTAGAACAAAAGGAGTCAAAACAATATGTCAAAACATACCATGGTTTCCTCACCTGTCCATATGTGCATAACTGTTTGTGTGTATTGTGTGCCCTCTTGCCTTGGCATGTCCCCCCACATCACCCGCCTCCTTCCACCCTTCCTCCTTCTCCTCCTAGCTGCAGTGCTGGGAGGCAGATCCCAGATCAGAGGGCAGGGAGCTGATAAGGACCTGGACTGATGCTATCTGTCACTCAGAGCAAGAGGGCGGGGCTCAGAGCCAGGAGGTCAGAGCTCTCACGGTCCCTCGGCTCTCCCCTCCTTCCTTATCTAAACAAACAAATCCTTGAGATGCTCTCACATACAGGCAGAGTATGAAAACAGCGGGATGGACACAATGACATGAACACCTTCCAAAGGTACACAGTGCAATGATATACCTCGAACTATTCCCTCCAAAATGCCAGTAGGGTTGAATCAACACCTTTGGCACTTGTTGATCAGGGTTGCTAATTAATTGGCTTATAGTTTAAATGTAAGAGAATAGTGGGAAATCCCCATCACAAGTTCACAAGTTGTTTTGAAGTCTTTGGAAGTTCACATTTACTATGTCTTTATTCTTTTGTAATGCAGAAGAGTAATGAGCACAAATGGTTTGGCTGATACACCTGTACCACACCTAAAAGTGATGTCACAGTGTACTGACACACCATGGAGTACACAGCTACATCACTGCAGCAAGGTGAGAAGTTAAACCACTGGAAAAGCAAACGTAGACTTCTAGCTGCTGTTGCTTTTTGGCTTTAGCTTTAGTTATGTACATTTTGATTTCAATTTCGATATCCCGACCCCAGTTTGCGAACCAGTGATCTAAACGATCCATTAGCACTAAGGAAGAAAAGATCCACACATGCAAACTCAATTGCACATATGCATCAGCACAATCGCCATCACCTGTGCTTGTGTATGTGTACACGTCTCAGTGTTTGTTCGCCCCCACAAGTGTGCAGGTATATGTGCTGTGAGCGCGAGTGCATCTATGTGGATGTGTGTCGGTCCAGCAGTGTAAATATTGTGTTGTGCTCCAGTAACAGCTTTTCCTCCGGCTCTGCAGTAGCAGCACGCTCGGCTGTTTATTTTCCTTCCTGACGGACGAATTATTATCAAATAAGCAGACACTGCCTCCTAGCCCGCTGTCCAACCACGCGCTCCCAGAGGATATCCCGCCTACTTTCCTCTAGGATGTGGAGTCTCTGCTTTCTTCATGATGATTGACAGCAAAATGAACCACTCACACTACTCACAGATCCTGATTGACAACGACTGCAATAATCTACAGTCTCCTTTAATGTATCAGTGTGGATGTGCCTGATTTACTGTCGTCAGAGATGCACTCACATACACAGCAGATGTAACACAGTGTTTTCTCTATGTTGCCATGGCAGCCCCCTTAGTTATTACAGAGAGATAAGGGCTGATGGTGGCTTCCACAATGAGGGCTTTATGAGTCAACACTTCAGAGCTCCAGAGTAAAAGAATGAGTGAATTTGAAATGTACTTCGGACTCTCTCTCTCTCTCTCTCTCACTCTCTCACTCTCTCACTCACTCACTCTACTTTTCTCAACATTCCCATTACATCTCTTATAAAATCAGTAAATGAGTTTTCCTCGCAGTCAAATAAATGAAATGCAAGGCTCATTTTTGAGCATCTATAATTCCAAAAATAGCCCAGATGATGTCATAGTGATGTCACTAGAGGTATCTCAGTTTGGGTTTAAAGATCATACAGAGCCTCCGTTACAAACTATGAGTGTGGAGTTTGAAAGACATTGGAATTTATCCAACATTGAGGATATAATAAAAGACACCAGGTTGTTGTGCAGGATCTAGTGTTTTTTTGGGGCTTTTAACCTTTTTTTTTGGACAAATTTATGGAAATTTAAAAGAGCTTAGCTTCTCTAAAAGTAGTTCTGTCTCACAAAAAGAGACCGTTTGCTTGAATTTCAACCCTAAACTTTTCTGTCTACCACTTTTTAATTTTATGTCACTTTACTGTAACACATGAGAAATTTACCCGGCCAAGAAAGCTAATTCATTCTGTCTTTTTTCTTTTATTTCATGCTTCATATGCTCTCAGGTGGACTACATCCTAACTAAAACCACCTGGCCATTATGAGCCCCCTCTCCTCCATTACTCCTCCTGTGTGTGTGTGTGTGTGTGTGTGTGTGTGTGTGTGTGTGTGTGTGTGTGTGTGTGTGTGTGTGTGTTAGAGAGAAGAGGAGAGGAGTGAGAAACTGGACCATGCATGGTTGTGATTACATGTTTATGTCCATATTTGTAAGTCTGCTGGAAGGCGTCTGTGTGTATGTGTTTGTCTGCAGTGCTGATGTGTGTGTGTATATGTGTGTGTGTGAGAGCGAAAGTGTGTACACTGTGAGTTGTGAGAGTAAATAAACGCTGTGCAGCAGGGACTCACGTGGCGTTATTATCAGAGCTCAGAGAAAAGACAAACTGTTTTTTCACTTCGGTTTGATTCATCCCACCCTCTGCTGCCTCCTGCCTTTTTGTATGACCCACCGCAGTACATCCACCCACCACCCACTATCACCCACCCACCCACCACACACACACACACACACACACACACACACACACACACACACACACACACACACACACACACACACACACACACACACACACACACACACACACACACAAAACCTTAACTCCACCGCCCCAAATTCAACACATGGCTCCAATCATGGGATTATTTTTAGCACTTTTCATTTAGTTTTCATAGAGGAATTCTAATCAGTTGTATTGTGATTGTTTTGCACACTCTCAGTATGTAAATAAAGTTTTCAACCCTGGCTCTACAAACTGACCCCTTACAGTTTGTTAAGTTTGGTTTCTTTTGCAGACGCCTGCCGCTTGATTGCAATCGTATCCCGGTATCCTCGGGATTGGGGAATTCTTTAAAAAACGGCCCAGATGCAACGCGAAAGCCAGCTTTCTGTGGAATCACTTACTTTGATGATCTCTGAAAAAAATCCACAAAATAAAGTTTGGTTTGGATCCTGCAGATCAAACACACACACACACACACACACACACACACACACACACACACACACACACACACACACACAGAGGCTTGTACAGTATGCAAACTCACACACTCACAATTTGTGGTACACTGAGGCATTCTTTCTCCCTCCTAGTCTCTCACACACATACACGCTAAGTTACACTCATTAATCTGGGCAGACTCAGGAAACCGCTCCAGTGAGCTGGCTAGAGGCCCTGGGAGGGTGTGTGTGTGTGTGTGTGTGTGTGTGTGTGGGGGGGGGTATCAAAGCGAGGACGAGAGCAGCACACTCGCTGAAAAGAAACAGCAGAAGAGAGAAGAAAGGAGAAAAGAAAGTTTTGAGAGGGAAGAAAAGAGAAAGGAAAATTTTCTTTGCTCTTGAGTTCTGAGAATACAGGAAGGAGAGACAGTCTGAAACCCCTCGATTTAATGAACTGGGAGTGTAGGTTGTGTGTGTGTCCATCAATACCTTTCAGGATGTGACAAGGGCATGTGTGAATGTATTAAAGTCACAAATAAGTATAGAGTTGAAACTGAGAGGAGAGAAAATAAAGTCAGCTTCGGCAAAGTTTCTGTACAAAAAGGAAAAACCGCAGAATGAAAACACAAACTCAAACACACACACATACACATACTGTACACACATGCACAGACAGAAACGCACACACATACGTGCACACGCTCACACGCATTTCTGCCCCAAAAAGCTCTGCAGGGAGGGTCGACAGTCCTTAAGAAAATATTCCCCAAAGCACTAATTAGAAAAACGATGGTGCTTGTTAATAGCCAGCCCCCACACACACACACACACATTCTCCCTCCACCCTCACCCCACCTCATCCACCAAAGTCTTGCAGAAGAAGAAGAAGGGGAA
This sequence comes from Perca fluviatilis, assembly GCF_010015445.1. Lineage (NCBI taxonomy): Eukaryota > Metazoa > Chordata > Actinopteri > Perciformes > Percidae > Perca > Perca fluviatilis. The sequence goes on along the minus strand of NC_053133.1, from coordinate 16,132,353 downwards.
AAAAACACAAAAACAAAACAAAAAAGATTCTGGCAGAGGGAGAAGAGAGCGTTCCACTAGCAGGCCTAGGTCAGAGCCCTATTTACCTACCGCAGCACTGCTCTCTTTTCCTTACAGCACCGAGCACCTCCCCTCAGCGCCGAAACCTGACCCTCTGTCTCTCTCTGAAACACACATGAACATGCATATATACAGACAAACCAGCCAAGAAGTGGCACATGGTCTTGGTTAAAAGTTTCTTGGCTCCAAATGTAACCCAATCTCTCGTGGAGTTATTCCTGTCATTTCTAAAACTTTCATTTTAGAAAATGCGAGAGAGGAGGAGTTATATTTTTCCCTTTGTCTTCCACCCCCATCCCCATCATACCCCTCTTTTCTTCCCTCTTTCTCTCATACTGATTAAGTTGCACAGTAAAAAAAAAGAAAGAAAGAGGGAAAGTAAAATAGCCCAAGGATTTCTTGAGCCTTTATCATCTGTCTCTGGAGCCAGTTCAGGAAAAATTAGACAGAGGGAGAGGGAACAATAGCTCAGACTTTCTTACACAGATAGTAAGGTGGTTCAAAAGCTTGGAAACACACACACCAACACACTTACTGTGCATGAAAACACTGCAGCAAAGTTTATTCACACAAGTCTCAATCAGAGCAAATGAGGTGGCAATTTCAGGGAATCAATTTGTTTTCTCTCTGCTCTCTTAGCTCTCTATCTGTTGCTGACATTTCCTCCCTGTACCATAGCCGAGCCCAACCGGCCATTACTACACCACACAGGCCCTTATTAAATGTATATATAGTCACGCTTTAGACCAGGAGACACTTTCTCACACAAAAGCCGAAAAGAGTGAACACGGTGTCGTACAGCAAACTCCTCTTATGAAAGAACCCATGGAGGGAAGCTAAAGCTTGACCAAGATCCAAAATGGCCTCAGCCTGTGTGGGTGGATGAATACAGTCAAATCCAACATGCCTGCGTCTTGTTTCACGGTGTGTCTACCCCCCGCCCCTCTCTGGTGACTCTGTCACACTCCTCTCCAGCCCTCATTAGAAACATCTCACTTAGGGTAACAGTGTTATTTCAGTGTTTGTAGCTTGTTATGGGAGCGTTTTTCCTGCGGCATGGCCCTCGCAGTGAGTGTGTGTGTGTGTGTGTGTGTGTGTGTGATGGAAAAGGATTGGGGGAGGATGAAGGGGGAGGTAAGAGAGGGTGGGCTTCTTAAACATGGGTTGAGAGCGTAGAACGTAGAGTGCGATTCCAGATGTGTTTTTTACTGCTCTGGCAGGGATGACAGGGCTGTAAAGAACCTCTCTGGAGTAGCCTAGAGGGGGAGAGAGAAATGGGGGAGGAGAGGGAGATGGAGGGAGGAGTTGAATGCTCGGCAGCGTAAGGCCCTCGGGAATGAAGCCAGAGAGGAGTCGGGGAACAGGAGAAGGGTTGGGGGGCTATGGTGGACATGGTGGTGTTCAGGGCTTTGGGAGTTAAGTACGGGGCAGTTTTTAGGGCCTCAGGGAATGAAATTGAGGCAGTTTAAGGGGGAGGAGAGAGGGGAGAGAGGGGGGAGAGCAGAGACAGAATGAAATAGCTTTTCCTGGAAAAAACGTCCCACTTTATTGGCTCAGGTGTGTCAGGCAGAGAGTCTGGGACTGTGAAATGGTGACTGTGGGATATTGGTGTGTGTGTGTGTGTGTGTGTGTGTGTGTGTGTGTGTGTGTGTGTGTGTGTGTGTGTGTGTGTGTGGGGTGGTTGTGTGCGCGCATGAGGACATGAGTGAAGAAAATGCAGAAGGACCAAGGGAGAGAGACAAAATGAAAACAGACAGAAGGAAACAAGTGAGCTGTAGGCTTGAATCAGACTTAAGGAAATAATTCAACATTTTGGGGAAACAGATTCACTTTTTTTGCCGAGAGTTAGATGAGAAGATTGATACCACTCTCTAACATAAGTGGTATCAATCTTTGTCTCTCTCAAAACAGCAAAAAGGTTTATTCCCCAAAATGTTGAATTATTTCTTTACTGTAAGTCATAAAAGTGTAGACTTAAAAGTAGACTGTGTAACAGTAAACGGTAAAATTATGACCCAAGATATTATAATAATAATAATAATAATAATAATAATAATACTTTGTTAATCCCGCAAGGGGAAATTCCAATGTTTAGCTAACATAGTTTGGAGGATTTCCTGGTTGAACTTTGACCTCACCTACTTGCAGTAGTTTAACTGTGAAATTATTATTTTCAATGACAATTTTGGTGAGCTCACATTTCATTTTACCTCCAGATTATCTGGCTAAACGTTTGGTTTGTTTACAACCTGTCTGATCATCTGACCTCTCATGTCTTTTTTACAGACTTTGTTGTTGACTCAGTGTTCTCAGCAATTACTCTGGTGAGTGGCCTACAATCTTATCACAACTGATAGAAACTGTGACCCAAGTTAAAGTGAACTAAAATTATCCTTTGAAGAAAACTTCAAAAAGGTTTAAAAACCACTCTGGAGTAAATCATGCATGAAACGTGTGTGGAAAATGGAGAAAAGCTGCAACTGAGAGACCAAAAAAAAAGTCTGAAGGGAGAGAAAGAAAACTATATAATGCCGAAGACATGATGTAGGCGTGTGTGTGTATGTAGTGCAGTGTGATCCAGCTCTGTGGGTCCTGCGGGTCAGGCTAATTTTGGAAAGATGTGTATAAAATGATGCAAAAGTCACGCAGAAGACTTCTATTTGATGGAATGGTGCAGCCATAAAAAAGTCAGCCAGTTTGAGTAGTAAACATCATAATGCTTCAAAAAAGATAAAACAGAATAAACAGATACTGTAGGACTGTTTCTTATAAGATGATTTTCACAATTCAACTTCAGGGGGACTTTACATTAAAGGGTTAATCTTTTTTTTGTTTATTTTCTTTCTAATATTGCAATTCAACATGGACATGACAGGTTGTTCATTTCAAGGAGACATTCTTACATTGAACGTATTGACACCACTAACAAACACTAATACAATAAAAAAAAGAAAAAAAGAAGAAGAGAAAAAGGATAATCACAAACGAAGGAAAGGGAGTGACCACTGTCTACAAAACCATCACTGCAGTATGGTTAACACTACTGCCTCATACATTACGGAACTTCCAAACATATTCACAAATGAAAAATAAATAAATCAAATATAAAGCATGTCTCTACTCATTCTACTGGGAGTCAGGCAATGTGATTTGTTCCTTAACATAATCTAAGAAAGGTCCCCATATCTTATTGTACCTATTTGCTGATCCTTTCACAGAGTATCTAATTCTTTCAAGTATGAGAAAATAAAGGGCATCTTTGATCCAGTGTGTAAATGTTGGGGGTTTGCGGTCTTTCCATTTCATCAAAATCAGCCGTCGAGACGAGAGTAAGAAACGCAATGCTATCATATTGTGCCTTAGTTAGATGGCTTGACTCAGCTGTAACACCAAATAACCCAGTTACAGAGCATGGTGAGATTGTCCCAGGAAGCACGATATAGTGTTAAAGATAGAAGTCCAGTAGTGGTCCAGCTTTGAGCAAGACCAGAACATGTGGGTATGTGATGCTGGGTTGCATTAAAGGAACACGCTGACTTATAGAGATGATAGAATTGTTTAATGCCTGCTGCAAATAAAGAAAGCCTCATCCATTACGGATGGTTTAAAATAATGATTAGGATAAACGGGAGACTTAAATGAAAAAGATTGCCATCCAAAGTGCTTTCTTATTAATTGTTAATCTGACACATTTTCGAAGCAATAGTTTTTTTTTTTATATGCTTATTTGCTTTCTTGCTGAGAGTTACATGAGAAGATTGATACCGCTCAGTAAAACATGTAGCTGGAACCAGCAGCCGGTTAGCTTAGCTTAGCATGAAGACTGGAAACAGAGGGAAACATCTAGCCTGGTTCTGCCCAAAGGTCTACTGCAGCACGTAAGACATATATGCTACACTGTGCAGCCTTAAAACAGCACTGTTGTCATCTTTCTTTGCGAAATAAAGTCACGCTTTGGACCGCTTCGTTCTCTCCACCATGACTCCTTTTGTTGCAAGTTTCCAGCAGCATAGACGCACAAGTTTGACATCACTGAATGCACAACTGTCAGAATAACATGCCAGACTAGATAAAAGGAATTAATAAGCTTGGAGGTATACGATTTCAATGAATCGAACGATTTGGAACCATCCCTGACCAGGTTTCAGGAAGATACTGGTCCTGGCTAAGAAATAACCCTTGACACGATCTCCCATATAACTACAATGTGTCATTTTTTCACTTTGGTTTATGTATGGCTTAAACAAACGGGAGAAAGACATAACATGATATTTAAGCCATTTTTTCATAACTCCAGACAATGTCCGGAGAATCAGATCCAGTTGCCCTCTCACACATGTAGCACACAGAGTGTCTGTGTCAGACATGTTCTCACCTACTGGAAATACAGTACACTTTGTGGTTTAGGTGAGGGGTGGCACCTGGGTAGAGCGTGCAGGAGGCTGGACATGACGCAAAAAGTATGCTGCGGACATCGTAAATTGCAGTTCGTACATTTTATGAAAAACAACATTTTTCTGTTCCTAGACAGAAAATCCCTCAACAAATTTGTATTCTTCTGGTTTCGCATGATAGGAATGTCATCAACACATCAACTTGCTTGCTGTGAATTCTCCAGACAATGACCAGCTCTATTTACACATTGGCTCAATCGGACATTACACAAACTTGATAGGCCTACTAGGGAGCTGGCAGTTCAATGTCAGGTCCAACTGATTCGGACATTTGCGTTCTCACATAAAGCTCCTCTGGATAATGTTTGGATAAGCTCATGGGTGCAGTGCCTGTGTGAAAGGGACTTGAGCTTTAAAGGTGCTGGTTAGCAGATTAAGTTAGCTTTGGACAGAGCCAGGCCAGCGGTTTCCCCCTGCTTCCAGTCGTTATGCTAAGCTAACCAGCTGCTGGCTGTGGTTTATTCAAGACCATTAATGAGATTTAAATTATGTCCTATATTTGACAACTTTAACTTGCTTGAAAATGTAAGTGTAAAAGAGGCAGAAGTGGAAAGAAGTGGAGGAGGAGGTGGCCGTTAAAACAGGCCACATCGGACACATACTGTGTGCGTGTGACCACTCACTCGCCCTCTCCTCCCCTCCTCCTTTGCAGTCCTCCGCAGGCACGCCAGCACCTCCAGGTCCGGAGAGCAAGGCTTTCTGGGGGATCAGAAACAGATGTGCCTCCTGCCCCTCTTCTCTTAACTCGTACAAAAACACACACGCTGGCGGCAATTCAGAACCGGCACCAGGACCCAGCCGAAGTGACGAGGCAGTGTGACCCTGAGCTTGACCCCGGCCAGCAGCACCTCAGACAGGAAAGGGACACAATTGGCTTCAGCTGTGACCCTCCGCCCCCTCCCTCCTGCCTGGTCCCCCCTTCTCATTAAGACAAACTGTTTTTTAAGGCAAAGCAGCTTTCACTACCACTAAAGCCAACACCCTAGAGCACGGAGAGGGGCGGTGGAGTGAGGGGGGAAAGATGTAGGGAAGGTAAAAGAACTAGAAACAAATAGAGCTGGAGCAACGGGGGTACAAAGAAGGTAATAAAAAAAAGAACAAAAGATCAAGGTGAAGGAAAAAGTTAGAGGGAAAAAAGGGCAGAGTGTAAGAAAATCTAGACTGAGGGGGAAAGTCAGGCATATCACTTGCAGCTGTTGCAGGCTCATGTTCCCAGAATCCATTGTAACTTGGCACAGTTCTTCTAATGAGGAAGGGTGGTGTCATGGTTACATTAATATCAAAACAACTGCTTTGAATTGGAGAAAGAGGCAGAGAGAGAGAAAGATGAAAGATGAAATCACTTAATAGTAATGACAATAAAATCTGTGTAATTATAAACAGCAGTAAGACACATTTGTCTTGGAAACAGACTGCTGAGTGTACAAACAACATATTTGTTTGTTTAGGGATGTACAGCAAAGACATGTGGAAAGAATTGGACTTCTTTCACATCCATAAAAAAAAAAAAAGACTCCACTGTTTTATTTTTTGCTCGCCTCTGCTTTTGCCATCCTCTCTAATCCATTAACCCCTCCAACCCCCTTTAAACACCCACATTTCTCTTCCAATTTCTTCATAACAGCGAGCGTTGTTCAGACTCAGTGGAAACTGTGTGTGTGTGTCTATCAGATCGCCTGTTCCAGGTCGTCGTGTCTGCAAAACTACTGAAAACATTTGCATATTTCATGTTTGGCAACCTGCAACAGCCAAAACCTAAAGTAAAGAAACTATACAGCTCTCTCTGTGTGTGTGTGTGTGTGTGTGTGTGTGTGTGTGTGTGTGTGTGTGTGTGTGTGTGTGTGTGTGTGTGTGTGTGTGTGTGTGTGTGTGTGTGTGTGTGTGTGTGTGTGTAAGTGAGAGTGGCAGGGCATGCTGAGGTAGATTAATACCGCTGCTCAGAGGGGGGTTCCTCCATTCAGGGCTGACTGATGTGCGTCCCAAATTGATTTATGAAAACGGCCCTTAATCAATTATGTGTGGAGAAAGAGGGGAGAGGGAAAAGGAGAGAAGAAGAAAGAGAGGATCTAAGGGGGGTGGAATTGGAAATAAATAGGATAGAGTGGATGAAGCTGCGGAGGGAAAGTGTGTGAATGATGCTGCTCTGCTGAGGAATGTGTCTAATGGATGTCAGTTTATGCCACAGGTGTCCAACATGGTGGATGAGATGGTTTGTCAAGGAAATACAATGCACTGTGGCTGATCCTGATGTATGTAACCAATTCTATAGGCAACACACTGTGCATGCTGCATCCATAACATTCATCAAAAGACTTGTGACATAGTGTAGCTGATAGATAGATTGGTTTCATCTGTCCGGACAAAGAAAGAGGGAAAAGATTGGTAAATGCACACATGCTCAGTCTTAAGAGCGGCTAGTAGAAGCAGTAAAGGTTGAATCTGTGCAATGTGTTTTTTTTTTTGTTTTTTTTTAGTAATAATGGCCCAGTTTTCGGGGGGAGCAGCGCAGTAGAGTGAAGCTGCAGTTGTTTAAAAAGCCCTTCCCCTGCCTTGCCCATTGTGCCTGAGACAGGGGTGTGTGGGGGGAATTGGGGGGTCACGCTGAGAGCTCGTTTCTCCTGCCTGTCAGAACTCTATCTGGGATCCAGCCGGAACTAATCAACTCCAATAGGCCTCCCCATTACCCAGGGTGCAATGGGCCACGGGCTAGGGGCTGGCCGGTGGGAAACAGAGAGGAGGAGAAGGGAGAGAGACCCCCCCCCCCCCGACACACCACCACCACCACTATCCCTCCACAAACACTCCGTACTCCACCAGCTCGTGCAGCACACACACAACACTCCCACTGTTTCACACTGAAGCAATAATAAACACTTGCAATAATATTTTCACAGCAAGCAATAGCCTACTTCAGATCAGAACCTCGCACATCTGCAGAGTGCACATGGGCACCCACTCCCACACACACACACACACACACACACACACACACACACACAAACATCACCATTATCATCACGCACATGTCACACCACGCTGATTCTAAAACTTGACATTTTAAAGGCACTTTGGGTGAGAAAGCAGCAGAATGAATTCACAAAATGGCTTCTACACATGACAACAAACTGCATCAAAACAAACTTACTTAACAGTATAAAACCATATTTATGTTTATAATTTCCCAGTGGCTAATGTGGTAATTAATCCACTGAGGTATCACAATAGCAATAATTTTCATTTTTTTGTGCAATTTCTATTTTAAAAGTTGAGGAAATAGTGTACATAACTGACTCTGATGCTACTGTTACTTTCTTTTAATAAAAAGTGTTTTGTTGTTAGTGTTATGTGCACTGTGGTTTTATGTAATTCATAAAATATTATGAAAAAGAAGTTGGAAAAATACTTCTACATAAACTCCTCAAGAAATTTTATGGGAAAAAATTTAGCTATTACAGTACATTAATATTGCCCTCTTGTGGCATGATAACCACACTGCTAAGGGAAAGTGACATTAAAGAATAAAGAATTCACAACTTTTCTACTAACTATCTTCTATAAATTGAATTTTTTTAATTAAAAATACAGAGGTAGTGTAATAAAGTGGATTAATGGGCTTTGGTATAATTATTATAAAAAAATCTTATAAAAAAACTACTCAAGAAACACAAGACGTTATACTGACTGTGCAGAAAAAAAACAAGATATATCCAAACAGGTTAGTGATGAATTGATTTCAGGATAGCTCAGGAAAAATTATGGTTCAAATGATTACAAGAACTATAAATGCCTTTCTCTGCGCACGGGTCGCTCTGAAGTCTAGACTATCTGACAGCGCCTACGTCACTTCAGACACTATCAAAGGCATTAGTAGGAGCCAATGTGTGAGTGTGTGCACAAGCTTTAGTGTGTGTTTTTCTGAGTGACTTCAGCCTCCTTTACTAAGGTGAAGTGGGGGCAGATTTAAATGAGTAAAGAAAACGACCCCCCTCCACGCCCCCACTGCACCCCCTTTTCATTGTATGTGTGTGTGACTTTACTCCAGTCTCATTGGGTGCACATTTTTTCTTAAACTGAAAAACTTCTAATTAATATCAATTTAGTTCTTTCCCTCTGCTATAAGTTGCATGATGCATGTGTGAATATGTGTATATGAGTAAAGGAGGTGTGTTAAGGCTGCTGAGAGGCCCAGATAAAGGTGGTAATGTTGGTGGTGGGGGTTGGGTCACATGGGAACCTTACCCAGGCACTGTGGTGGAGGGGGGCATTGAGAGGCACTGGGGTGGGGTTAATCCTCATTCACCCCGTCCTTCACTCAGCTGGGTCAGGCACAATAAGCCCCGCCCGCCTCCCCCTGCATCTCCACAGTGACCTCTGACCCGACATTTACGGCTGCTGTCCCTGGCCCCTTTATGCCTCCATCCTGTTATTATCTGCAATATTTACTCCTTTTGATTTCCCTGCTGGCCATTGTCGTGCTCACACAGCACTCCTGACTGACTGGAAAACTCAAGTGCTCTCGTTCCCACTCCAGCATCACCCCTGGAACTTTGAAACCCTCAGCAAACACTACCTGAAGTCAAAATGAGCCCGCTTGCGACCATTTATTTATGGTTTTTTGATTCAGGCCACAAGGAGCTGCACAGACGAGCAGCAGCAGCAGCCAATGAATGTAAAGTCACAGAAGTCCTTTTAGAAGGCTGACTTGTGGTTAAGATGCATTACATCACATTAACACCCCTCTCTCTGTGTTTGTTTTCTGTCTGTATCTTTACAATTCAGTACCAATAAAAGCAGAAATGTTTTTTTTTTTTACAGTTCTGTTGAGTACTAACAGTTAACACATAAACACAGATTACATTCAGCATTACAATTACTCTAAATGCAGTGCAACCAAAATATTCAACAGTAGGAATTATAATGCAAAAAGACATTAATCTTTAGAAAACAACAACAGTATACTAATACTGATATATGATAAAACTGATAAACTAATAATTATATCATTTAAAATGAATTAAGGTTGGCTCAATTCCATTAAGTGTCCCAATAAAAAAACTAACTACTTTATGTTTTGTTTAATAGCTGTATGACATTTGTTTTATTTCATATAATAAGCTCAGCTATATGTTACTGTAGGACTCTGTGGACAATTGAAATCTTACAATGCAACCTGGATGTGTAATCAGTACTGATACCAGAAATGGCCTTAATTGAAATATGCACTTTTATTTTTTATAACCTGCTCTGTCAGATGGTGGGTGTTACAACTGAATCCTACCTGCTCGAACTTAAGCTGGACATGTTGTTAGTTGCTCTCTGCTTCCAACTTGCTTATCAACTGTATTAAAAAAGAGAAAAAAAATACGACACCACTTGACATTTGTTAAAAGATATTCAAAGTCATTTTTAGATAGTGACTGTTGGCCTTCTGCAGTTTGAAAGGCACCAGAGAATCCAGCTCCGTCTCTCTAATAATTGACTCCAGGTTGCCATCTGCTGACTTTGGACTGCGGTGCAACATTTTCTCTTGCATACACAAACACCAGGGCCGGTTCTAGCCCTTTGGTTGCCCTAGGCGAGATTGAGTTTTGCGCCCCCAGTCTCACATTGCCAGATGTCCACAGCGCTGTGTCAGCGATAGAGTAGCAATGTATGTTAATTTTAGTTTCTAGCTTCCAGGTAAGTTAGATGGCACCAACATTTGGTCTACTCATAACTGGTCTGGCAACCCAGAGGCCAGTGTTTTGTTTCCAGATTTGTGTGCATGGTGACTTATGATGGGGGGGTCTGAGGGTCCACCCCCTGAAAATTTTGAGCATTAAATACTTCATTCATTTTTTTTTTACCTTTTTCTGAATCAATTTATGCTGGAAATATCTTTATCTAAAGGGAAACAGAGATTACAATCCAAATATAAAAACATAATGGAATATTTTGCAGTAAGGCTCTCAGGCATTCTGTATTGCTTTCATCCATTTATTCTCCTTTGGATCGATGTTTCTAATTATATCTGAGTAAGCACACATGTAGCCTAGGCATCATTTACTCTTCCCACTTTTGCTTCTTTTGTTGAGGAAGTAACCACCTTAAATGTGCATATTAAAATTATTCACCTGAATGATACATGAATTCATTTTAATGAATTAATAAACCCCTCCACTGTAATATTTCAGATGTGTTTGAGCAAGATTTCTGCTCATGTTCAAAACTTTGTGCACATTCAAAATACAGTATCTCATCTGTGTTCTCTGAGGTTTGGAGGAGTTGTGATATTGTGAGAAAAATAAAGTGATAATACAATAGGCTATTACAAGAATAAAGTCACTATATTTCAGAAAAGAATCCACCTGCACCATAGTGTGCTGTGCATTACGTGACTGCTCTGCTGATACGGTAGATCTCAGACCTCCTGACAGACGCAGAGCCCCGTTTGGGTCTCTGGTCTCTGAATGAGACAGTTTAGGGAAGTGGCTGTACGCTGCTCTACATCGGAGGTGGAAACACAATACTACGCAGAAATAGGGACACATCTGCCGCAGCATGCCCACAGCAGAGCGCGTCCATTATAAACCTGAAGCTGCACAGACCACGGAAGGTGCGCTTGCAGCAGCTCCGTGTCTGTGCCGCTGCTCGTCTCTATTTTTACAGCGAGAGTGGACACTAAGCGACGCACAGGTCTGCTTCAGAGCCCCGTGTGTTTGAGTTTGACCCGTAGACTGGTCGCGTAATGAAAGGTTGACAAGTAGGCTAAATGTGTGGCTAAGGGGGCGCCTTAGGATGATCATGTTTAATAAACACGTTTTATTTCGCTTGTCGTTCTAATTCTATTATTAATGGGAAGTAGACGTAAGGGCGACACGGCGCCCCCAACACTTTTGATGCCCTAGGCAATCGCCTAGGTCGCCTATGGCAATCGCCGGCCCTGACAAACACAACCCATATGATATGAATGGAAAGATGAATGCATCAGTCATGATATAAATGAGAGACACAACATAAACAAGAAGTGAAAAACAAAACATAATGACGTTACAGTCCTGTCATCACCATGTGCAGAAATCTGTGGTCACGGCTACAGTACCTCGTCCACACACATCCACGGTGGTTGAGAGTCCTGCAGGACTGTCATGATGCTGCCAGGCTACAGCAAAGTAAAAACTAAATTAGAAACTAGTAAAAATGTACTTGGAGTCAAAGTATAAGTAAGTATGTAGAAAAGCAAGACAAGAAAATTAGTTAGAGGAGAAAGAGAGAAAACACTGAATGCTCCAGTTGTTTCATAAATATGCATGGGCCAGTAAATCACAGTTAAATGAAATTGTCTGTATGCATTTTTAAGAAAAAAAAACAAGTGTCATAGTAAAAGAACAAAGACTTCAGATATAAGAGTCGGAAAAAAAGAAAAACAAATGTTTGTGTGCACGTGTGTCGTATCTTTGTGTACCATAAACAGCCACAAGAGGCCATACTTTAGTTGAAGCCACAGTGGAGGGGACTAAAAGTGGGTTGAAGCAACTCTTTTTTTCCTGCTCTCTCTTGCTCCTTTTTCTGCATGACTTATTGGCACGCAATTCCCTTCTCCCTTTAAAAAACACAAATGCACTGAAACTAAATGATATCAAACGTGCCTCAAAGACATGGAAACATACCATAACTAAACCAAACCACAAGCACAGAAACAAAAAAGACAGACTGCCTGACCACGCTTAGTGGTACCTTCATGTGGGATTTGACGTGGCTGAAGTTTAAAATGTTTAGGGGGCCAGTACACCATATGGCCACTCAGCCACACACATGAGTTGTGTGTTTTTGGACAGTCAACTCCACTCATGTGCATAATACACACTGACAGATCTCAATTAGGTTGAATGAAAAAAGGCACTCTGGATATTTTACTCTATCTGCTCACAAATCACTCATTTGTATATATCTGCAGTGTGTGCTATGAAACAGTGATGACAAAAAACGCAAAGTTAATTTAAAAACATGTTTAATTCAGTCATTTAAAAAGGCATAGATAAAATACTACAAAACACAGGTTTTAAATTTCCTCAGGTTGAATAACTACTTCTCTTGTCATCTCACATGAGCGGACAAGGCAAACCACCCCTCTCTCTCTCTCCGTTTCTCCATCTGTTATGGAAAAAGAAAAGACGTTATAGATCCAACTAGTAATAGTTTGGAGAAACCTCAGTACGTCCATGTAATCTATGGTTTGTGTACCTGGGTTTTGCCATCCCTTGGTTCTCCTCCAAGACTGTGAGAAGACACCTCAGAACCAACATATCTGCAGCAGAGAAATACAGTACATATAATAATGTTAGCGCTTAAAATATGGGTTCAGTCTCTTGCAAGTGTTTTATAAAGAAACTAAGTCTGTTAAAAAGCATGGTGAAAAAAATAAATCCAGCATTTCCATTCCCCCAGTTAATTCCCATGCCTCATCAGGGAAAATCCGTCTCATCTAAAAAACCAACTCACCGTCTCTCACCACCACCAGTGTGTGGCAGGAGCTCCTGTGCAGCCAGCAGCTCTGGACTTCCTCCTCCAACTGAGAAGGACATAATAAAGATAATCATGACACAATGGTTCCAGATAATGATTTTTCTTACAGTGACAGGCCATTACACAGATGGACAGAAACATGTCAGGTTGAGCCACCATACCTGCTGAATGTGGTCTAAAGGCAGAAGGAGGGATGGGGGAATCAGAGGGAGAAACTTTGGCTATATCACTTTGCTTCTGTTGCTCAATAAGCTCCAGCAGTCGACCCCTCGCCGCTGCACTTTGTCTGTTTAGCTCCAGGAGGCGCTGTTCGACACTGCTTGCATGGAGGGTGTTAGGGGATGTTACCTGAGCAAGAAGATGGAGAGAAACAAATCATTATCACCCCTGATGACAGGGAGAATTGTGCATGTTATTCAGTTCTCTCTCCCAATAATTCCTGGGTTTCTTGAAAATGCTTTTAAACGTATTTCAAAAAATTAAAGAAAGCTTTACATTTCAAGAACATTTATTTAATGCTCTATGATCCCAAATATAGCTTTGTAGCAACATGTATATTTTCTCCTCTACTTTAGTTACACTCTTGAAGACTTATGAAACATTTGATGTAGGCTTTCAAAAAGAGGAATTTAATTCTTAAAATCTTTAGAAAGATAGGATATTTTTTGGCGTACTTCATATACAAATACATAAATCTGTCTTTGTAGGCCATTTGTGGAGGACACCTTGACTTCATTTCACCTGATGAGTCAGCTGCTCTCCTTCAGCAGCCTGTACATGCCGACTCCTCCTCCCCGTGCTGCTGGAAACTGATGTCCTCCTCTCTCCGGCACTTTGGGGTGTGACTCTTCCTGAGCTGCTGGAGCTCAACCTTCTCTGCTCGTTGCTACTGTTAGGCGATTGTCCGACCCCTGACCCCAGGCCCTTAGCTTGGCTAAGCTGGGCCCTGATCAGGTCGTTCTGTCTGTTCAGCTGAGCGATCTCAGCCAGCATGGCCTCTGGAGAGAGCTGTGAGCTAAGGGGGTCAGAGGTCAGTAATAATGAGGAAGTAGAGGGCAGGCTGGTGAGAGGAAGGCTGGTGAGGCTAGAGGCTGAGCTGTGGGACTGGACATCCTCACGGGAATGCAGGACATCTACAGGAGGAAGTTCCTGGTGCAGTGGTACAGGATGAGGCACTAAAGAACAGAGGGGAAAGCTAAATTAGGCTTTTTACAGCTGGCTGAGTAAGATGGCATGCAGCTGAAATTAGATAACTACAGACAACCAGGCTGTTACCAGGAGTTTGTTGCCAGTTGTCTCTCTGCCGAGGGGGGGAGAGCAAGACAGCAGGAGAAACAGAGGCTTGTAGACGTTCAGGATCTCGCTCAGCAACTGGTGCAGACTGGCGAACTGTTTACGACACGTAAAAAAAACAATTAGGCGCGACGCCGCTGCGGCAGGCGGCGCCTCTAATTGTAGCACACACACACACACACACACACACACCCCCCCCCCCCCCCCCCCCCCCCCCCACACCCCCCCCCCCCCCCCACACACACACACACCACACACACACACACACACACACACACACACACACACACACACACACACACACACACACACACACACACACACACACACACACACACACACACAACCTGCAGCTTCTTGGAGTGGGCCAATGTGTGCCTCCAATAGTCCAAGTCCCCCCATCACCAACACCACTGTGTCCAACTTCTGCTCCAGCTCTGCTGTCTGCTGCTGCAACCCGGCCTGAGAGGAGCCAAAGAGAAAGAAAACGCCAGTCAGAATCTGGACAATAACGTAGTGTCAGACCATGTGGTAAACTCTGTCTAACCTGCAGGGCGGCGGCCTCTTCTCTCAGAGTCATCATCTCCGCGGTGAGAGCGTCAATCAGCCCACGTTGCTCTCTCAACTCCTCCTCCAGTCTCCTCCTCTCCAGAGCCTCTTCCTGAGCTTCCTCTTCCCTCTGACCACAGTTATGTTAAATGGACGTCATGAAATTAAGAATGCTCCAGGACAGTGTCAAACATGTTCTCAAATGTTGTATATCCTCTGTACTACTGGATGTGTGTTTTCATTGCTCTTTTCAAGAAAAAAAAACATTTGATCACAAAAAAAGGACAGTGTCAAACATCAAGGCAATACTGTGCATCGTAACTTTGACAAAAAAATATAATGAATGAAAATGAAATGAAGCCTGCCTGGAAAATAGGAAACACTTTCATAAATATAAAACTATGGCATGTTTTAGAAAAGTGATAAGCAGAAATGTTAAGTGTACTGTATGTGATTCCTAGTAAAGGGGTTAAAATATGCAGAAACACTGGTATGGTCCTTTAATTAAAGCTTTAGGTCTCAAAAGACTTCATACTACAATGTTTTTGAAAACTTTGAACACTCAACGAAACCAACAAAAAACAATTTAATACCCTTTGAAGACATCAACAGAAATACGATGCTTGTGTGAGCATTCCTGTAACGTGATGCATGTTGGCTGTATCGGTCTATAAAAGTGTTTAATAAAGACTTTACTGGAGCAATGACAGTACCTGTTTGAGGAGGTGCACTAAACGTCCCAGAGTGGAGACCAAGGCGACAGAGAATCCAGTGAGGCCTTGTGTTCGTTGCGGTTTCTGACTCTGTGCTGAAGCTGGTACAGTGTCAGGTCTCAGAGTATCCAAGTCTGCCTCCACCTGACCCAGCATGGCCTGCAGCAGGCCCAGACTGGACTGGTCCCCATTGAGAGAGGCAACAGAGGAACCATCCAGCCATGAACTTTGAGAAACACACTTCCTGTTCCTGCTGGTTCTACTACTGATCCTGCCTAAAAATATATATACAGAGACTACGGTTAATTTCTTCTGTTTATTGCAGTATTTAACCGTTCAGATGATTACATTGTGAAAAAACAGATTCCTTCCTGATATTACCTGACTGGTTGAGAGGCAGCTCAGGATTCAGGACCTGAGAAACCAGGACTGTCGGTTCTTCTTTGCTTTCCTCTGACTGGCTTTGTCTGGAACGAAGACGCTGAACAGCCATCGTGGCATTGAGAGCTGAAACAAGGTCAGATGAGTTTGTATGCGGAAAAAGGATTTCACATCTGATTAAAAAGTACATTTTCCTTGTGATGACTGCATGAAATAAATAATCTTAAACTGTTCTGTCCTCATCTTACCTGTGTGGCCTGGTGCTCTGCCTGATGCGCAGGGGGTTACAGGAACATTAGCTCTGTCTGCATGGTCAGAGTTAGGACGATGGACGTTCTGTTGCTGTAAAACTCTACACCGAGACTGTGAATCAATTTTTCGTACATTGGCCCTACAAAGAAAAGTATCACAAGCAATGTAGTGGTGTCAGCAGGATCAGAAACCTAACTAACAGCTTTGAATGTATAATATGTTCCCCATAACAAGTAACACAAGTCCGTTTCTTATCTCAGATTGTGTAATATTTTGCATGTACAGTATTTTGCAGGCAATATTACCTATGAATTATAGGATGGTCTGAACTGCCAGTATGATAGGTATCTTCATCACTGTGGTCTTCCTCTAAAGCTTCTAGTTCATTAAGAGCCTGAAAAGAAACATTTTACAAATGCAAACACGTTAATATAGACCAATATCTTTATGCAAGAAAGTAAAACCAGGATGTAAAAAGACACAGACGTACAGTGAATTATTATTGAGAACAAATTAGACATAAATGGATAACAGCTGGTGAAAAAATTAATTAACAAACCACAAACTGATGACACTAATTTCACACACACACACACACACACACACACACAGACACACACAGACACACACACACACACACACACACACACACACACACACACACACACACACACACACACACACACACACACACACACACACACACACACACACCTGTTGGTCCATCATAGACTGGCTGAGCAATGACAGCTGAGTTGGAGGATCTGGTCTTTGGAGCACAGGCAATGCTGAGTCAGAGTCACAGTGTGGAGCCATCGTCACACTGGGGTGCCCTGCGGAAATACACAAACACACTGTAAACAACAAAAAAAAAGCCTTAAAATCTTAGGAAGAAATAATATACTAATGTACATTATGTTTAGTAATTAACATCTAATCTTCTAGGAAGATATCTTATATGTGTTGTGTTGTGTTGCTTATGTCTACAAGCAGGGAACAGGTGAGTACATTTACCAGCCTGCCTGCGTGGAGCATCTCCAAACAAGTCTTTGACCACAGCCATGGCTCTGTCAGAGCGAGCCAGCACATCCTGAAGCAGCAGCTGGTCAGAGAACACCTGCAGCAGTAAAACACATCACCAGCAGCAAAAACCCTGTGATAAACTCAGCACCAGGGAGGAGTTTCAGTAAGATTTATATTCTAAATACTTTGTTTCTGTATAAAACAAACTATATTTCTTCTAAAACAAACATTGATTAAGTAAAGACACACTAACAGCAATGGGAAAATCATCATCAGACACACCTCCCTGATGATGCTAAGGCTGGCGTGGTCTAGAGGTGCAGGGCTCCCAGCGTGTCTGAAACGGCGTTGTAGGGCTTTCTCTCTCAGCTCCCACTGAGCCGCTGCCTTGTTGTGGGACTTGTGAATCTCATGCCGATGGTCCTGCAGCAGAAGCGATTAATGAAAAAGCAAATATGGACTTGTAGTAACGGTTTTAATTGTTTCAGTACTATCATCTCAATCTAAAATGACGTTCAAGTGCTATTATAATGCACAGCATGAGATGAAACAGTATGAACTGCTTCTCAGTTTTACACGTCACACTAACAAAACAACAATGAATGAGAACACAGTCAAACACCTTACCAGCTCAGCAGGTGACAGCTTGTGCACAGACAGGTCATTGACAGTGCTCTGAAACCATCGAGAGAGGGCTGTCATTACTTAATTGCTTTCAAAACGAGATATGTTCTTTATTTAAAGAGGAGGAGGAAGAGATTACTTTATGAGGGAAAATGTTCACAGCAAACATAAGTGGACTATCCTCCTAGTTGTGCAGCATATAACTAACAAAGTACATGACACAATACATACTTTTCTAGTCAACAGGTGGAGGCTGGAGCAAATGTCAGTGGTCAGTACTCACCACCCAGTCTTTTTTAGAAGCTGTTGCTTTCTTGGGTCGAATGGGCCTTTTTCCTTTGGTATGTTGTTGTGGACGTCCAACTCTCACATGCGACATCTGTACACAGACAATACGAAATTATTAGTCCTATGGCTTCACAGTAGAAACACAGAGTTGTTTGTAACATGTCCACACTTAGCTTAATGCACCAACAAACGTATCCAGTGGATGATGTCTCCTTCACAATAGTTACAGATATTTGTGCACCAGTAACGTCAAAGTTAGCTATCTGTTCTAATGGTGTCCATTTGCGCAGGTTTGCTCAACGTTAACTCTAACGTTAGCTAAAATATGATTTTATACAAAGCTAGCCAAATATTGAAATAGCACTTACGTTTTATGTTAGTAAGCCAAGCTTAAAGAAGAGCACTCTGGGTTGTAACTTTGCAAACACAGCTAGGTAGCGGTTGACGAAATTGAACAGCATCTAAATCCGCTTCAGTTTGTTGTGTGACAGTTTTTCAACAGTTGCGCGCCACTTCCTGTGCTGTTGCTACGGACACCGCTTCACGCTGAAGCATGATGGGAAATGAAGTACTGGCGAGCAAGGAGAATCAGCGGTGGAAGAAAAAGTATACATTATTCAGCAAAATAGACCACGTGAGTGTTATATCTTCAAGATTACATAATTTAATAATTATTACTGATGCACAGCGTTTTAAGCAGCATTATTATATTGTAGCTATAGCTGGTCGAGTGGGAGCTAACTGCATATGCTGCTGGGTAACGTGTGTTCATAACCAGTGGTGGAAGAAGTACCTATGATATTTAACCTATGTAGCAGTACAGTGAAAAATAGTCCATTACAAGTAAAATAAGCCCTGTATTCAGACGTATTATTAGCAAAATATACTTAACGTATCACATGTAAAAACCATGGAGCAGAATGATTATTAGGCTACATTGTGTATTGGCTATTATTATGCGTTGCCGCAGCTTTTTAGTTTTAGCTTTCTTGGGTGGAGGTTATGTTAACTACTTGTGCACACATGCAATTGTAGGCCTACGTAGTTTACCCGTTCTCTTGCATCATATTAAAATGGTAGGTTTTGTAAAATATGAATCTGCAAATAACTGGAACTTTTAGAAGTTATATAGTGGAGTAAAAAGTACATTTGCCTCCAAAACTGGTGCAGCAGAGTTATTAAGTAGAATAGATGGAAATACTCAAGTAAAATAGCCTACCTCAGATTTGAACTTGTAGGCCTACATGAATGGAGTAATAGGCCTATATTATATTGTGTAAAATACGCGAACATTTATAATTATATTGGAACACCCACCAAGCCTTTGTAAAACAAACGTGTTCTTATCGAGTTTATCTATATTACCAGGAGCAAGTATCTAACAGTACTCCACTAGATGGCATTGTCACCATTTAAATCCCCATTGGTGGGCAGAGGAGAGATGCCTGCACGCGCAGAAAAGTCAAGAAATCAGCCTGGAAAAGTTTTACTGAACTTTGGGGCAATTGCTCCAATCAAATGTCTGATGTAGAATAAGAGAAGCGGCGTCAAGTCAGCAACGAAATGCAACCGGAAATGGCGTAGCTTCCTTTCAAAATAAATGCACAATTTAGTAAACATGCAAATGATTAGCAAATACATTCATAATTGATAGCTGGTGTAGCCAATCAAAAACGAAAGAGCTAAAAACAACTTGCTTTTGAACACTTCAAAAACGTGTGAACTTGTTATTGATTTTTGTCACAACTGGAATCAGTTGTCTATTAATATCCATGATTCTGATGTGCAGATTATTGAGAAATGTAAATTTTTGGGTGTGACTCTTTCTTATGATTTGAATTGGAGCTCTAATACGACTAACATTGCTAAGAAAGCGAGACAGCGCCTTTTCTTTTTACGTAGGCTTCGAGAGTTTACTCAAAATAGTAAGATTCTATTGAACTTTTACTATTGTGTAATTTAGAGTGTCCTAACCAGTTGTATTACTGTGTGGTTTGGTAATCTCACTCTAAAAGAGAAGAAGGCTTTGAATAAAGTGGTTCGCTCAGCCAGCAGAATTATTGGCTGCACTTTTCCGCTCCTGGAGTTCACATATAAAGCTAGACTATTGAATCGAGCTTTGCAACAGGCTAATGATGCCTCAGGTCATCCAGCAGGGGCTTTCTTTGAGATGCTTCCCTCAGGGAGAAGGTATCGTTCTGCCAAATGTTCTACTGATCGCCATTTACACAGTTTCTTTCCACAAGCTGTGATTGCTTTGAACAAAGCACCTTAAACTAGGCACTTTAAATTTATGTATGGATTTCATTGTACAGCATTTTTATACTGAGCATTTTAATATTGAGGCTTCATGTGGCTTTGTTTGTCTGTTTTTATGTTGTGTCCTCTGATGTGTTGACTTTGCACTTTGAACTACTTGCACATTTTTTCCAATGCGGGTTACACTGCAAATGGCTAATAAAGTGAATCTGAATCTGAATCTGAAAAATCTCAAAGCTGTTGGCTGAGGTCTAGCCTGGTAGATAAAAGATAGCAGTTTATAATAAATCATTGAATAGTCTGTCTTGAATTATCTTGTAATTTTAATTCACTACTTCATCAAAAAAAGTAGCCTACTCCATACATTTCAATATGCACATTGTATTCTGCAATAGGCTTTTATTTTAAAGGTTTCAACCGGAAGTTGTATTTTACTGTTTGCATCTTGCCACTGCTAGTTCCGACGGTTTATTACTCATTTAAGAGGGATGTGTATTTGCATCTATGCTTTTTACACGCCCCTCTCACTCTGACGCAAAGTAGGATACACTCTGTGCGCTTTAGTTCAATCGGGCTACACCGTCCCAGACTTGGTTGACTGACTTCTGAAGTCCAACAATGCAGACCAAGCCCCAGAAGTTTGAAATTTTATGTTTGCGCACGGGGCTGGCGGTGAGGGGTCTCAGGAGTGACAGCAACATGGATCAGGCTACAAGTGTTGGTTTCTCTGCATCCCTGTGGAAAGGCATTTGAAGAGTGAGGAGACATGAACAGCCTTGCTGCAGTGCCAGAGGAGATCATTTAGTCTTCCCATTCTGGATTTTAGCAAGAGCTCTTAAGGTTTACAACTGGAGTATTAGTTAAGCTTAGATCTGATATAATTTCTGTTACAGCTTTCCTTTCAATAGCATCTAGCCTACTCTGTGTTTTGTTTTTCTACAACTCTTGGATAATCACCCACACTGCAGAGTCACTTTTGGAGACGTTGGATCTGAATTACGCACGGATTTCCTCTAACAAGTGACAGCTTCTGAGTGGTTTATTGCTACCTCACTTCATCCCCTCAGCTCCCTGTATCACACCGATCCACCGTATCAGTCCCCTCACCAGGTTAGACGCCGAGAGTGAAAGCCTCTCTATCTCTTTTAGTGCGCCAGCGTGCGGCCGAGTGCCACCTGGCCGAGGATGTGGGGAGGAGGTTTCCCGATGTCTGTCACCGCGATTGTGACTCTGCTCCTGGTTATTATTGACGTGAAAGCCAGTGGGGAGTATTGCCACGGCTGGCGCGACTCCCAAGGCGCGTGGAAAGAAGGGTTCCAGTGCCCGGAGAAGATCGACGGAGAGGACTCGATCATCTGCTGCGGGAAATGCGAGCTGCGCTACTGCTGCTCCAGCACGGAGGCACGGCTCGATCAGGGGAGCTGCGATAACGACCGGCAGGCTCAAGAGCCCGGGACAGAGAGCAAGGAGAACAAGGATTCCGATGCAGGTATCATAACTTCTACTGTTTCAGCAACTTCTAAGACAAATATGATGTATGCTCATAATCAGTCATCATTATAGCCTACATAGTCTTAAAAAAACGTGCATACCAGTTAAAACAACAAAAGACACTGCAAAAGAGGGCAAAGGCAATTAAAAAATGATTAACATACAAGAATGATGCATAAAAAGATGATATGGAGTATGGGGATTGTCACAGTAAAAGCCCAACAATCCACATAATACTGTAGTCTTCACTGTGATTTATATCACTGGAAAACTGGTACTAAAACTAATTGACCAGCGCAGGGGTCAGTGTAGTGTTGTTAATCTTAGCTAAACCTTTGTTTTTAAGTTTTATTCCAAATGACTTTAATTACATTTAATTAATATAACGTGTTGCTGGCATGCCCATGTGCCTTGGGCACAGGATGTCTTAAATTTGATATTGTAAATTGCAGGACCTATCACCATGTTCGGTTTCCCCTCATAAACCCAACAGTTCGACAGTATCTCCCTGTTAAGGCTCATCTGCTGCCTGCCTTGGTTGGCAACGACAGCTGCACAGGAGACAGCAGCAGACTCCTTCAAAAAAGCAGTTAACTGCACTCACAAATGGCAAACTGTGCCTATACTGCACTTATAAATAGCTGTGTTTGTTCTGGCCTGTAACAGTGCAAGAGGGGCCTGGCTCAGATCACGCTGTCCCCACGGGGATCAAGTTTGGACTTGACCGGATCTTGGACAGTGGCTCACCAAAGGCGCTGACAGCTCAGCTCATTAAAAAAACACAAATCACGTTATGTATCATTTCCTACCAGGCTGGTGGAGTCCCTGTCCTCCTGGAATCCCCCACTACAGTCTCTTTGGTGTCTGTGGGCTTTCAAGGGATTCACACTCAGACAAGCTTCAAACTAGACACTCATATACATACATACATACATACATACATACATACATACATACATACATACATACATACATACATACATACATACATACGTACGTAGGTACGTAGTTGATTAGGTAACAATACAAACTTCTGTCTCCACCTTGGCTCACCATTCATCATGGTTTACATTCCCATAAATTAATCTACCATACATCCTCTTGAAAATGCATCATATCTTGAATAAAAGATAACAGCACTCCAGAAAAGTAGAGCAAATATTGCACATCAGAGAGAAAGGCAACACAGGCTTAGTTCATGTTTCCCTGGAGAATAGTATGCCCTCTTTTGTCCCTCCAGCTATAATCTGTCATTTGCTAAGACAATCATGCCTTGTCACTGCAGGAAGAGGTATATACATTTCATTCAGTGGCCTCCAGCCAAAATAATATAAAGAAAAGCAGCTTTTTCCTCACTAAGAAAAGAGGAAGGCCTAGTTCAGTTTGTGCATTTCATATATTTTTCATATGCTTGCAGTCTATTAATCTTCCAGGAAAGCTACACACTGTAAAGTCAATGGATAACAGGCAGGAAATTATTAATGTGCTCAACATGAAGGAACATATGGTATTTAGGAACGGGAGAATACCCGTGGGATAGATGAGGGAGAGTCCAGCCAGCACAGCCACAAAGACTGTGCCCAAAACAAGAGCTTAAGAGAGGGGGCTGCTGTTACTGCGGCAAGCCTGCCACAGCTCAACTGCAGCAACAGGTGTGGAGGAGTGACAGGGAACAATAGGAGGGTTTCAACCACCATGTGCACAAGATGAGAAAATCACACCTTAGCAAAAGGTAAAAAATATAACTGTTCAAAGCCCAAAAGGTAACAAAAGGTAAAAAACAGCCCAACATTTCATAAAAAAAACTAAGATTTTTTTTTCTTTTACAAATTAGTCTAGCAAAGTATAGTTTTTAACCATTAGTGGCATGAATCTATGGATGGCAATGTTGTAAGTCGGTCCACCACTTTGGTCCATATTGAAATCTCAACAACTATTATATGGATTTCAATGATGTTTTGAACATCGGGATAAATTGCGAAATCATAACTTTTTATTTAGTGTCATCATAAACTTAAAGTTTAAATTTCTCCAATTGTACTTGTTGTACTTGTTTATGGCCAAATATCTGCAGTAGTAATGACATTCCCATCAGCCTCAGCGGTAATTTGTGTTTAGTGCTAAGTAGCACATTTTAGCATGCTGACACACTAAAGTCAAATGCTGAACATGGTAAACATTATACCTGCTAAACATCAGCATCTTAGCATTGTCATTGTGAGCATGATAGCATGTTGATATTAGCATTTAACTGAAAGCAACATCTGTAAGCTACAGCATCAGATAGCTGCTAGCATGGCTGTAGACTTTCAGCTTTGTTTCTTCGTTCCTACCCTGTTCCAAACATCCCAGATTTATCTTGTGACCCTTAGCACCCTTTTCTGCATATTGAGTTCTTTTATTGTTGATACTTTCAATACATTTCACTTTTACTTGTAATGAATTATTTTTTTAGATTACTGTTTTGGTATTTTTTACTTGCACAAAGAGTACTTCTTCCACCACTGTATTTGCTGAACTTTAATTGGTGCTCCCCCCTCCATCACTGTTTTACTGTACAGTGTTTTGGAAAGAAGCCCCGCAGTTGAAAGTAGGGATGAAGTAAAACAAGACAAAAGTTTTTGCAATTACTAATCCTCATCTGCCATGTAGAAAAAGGGAGTGGAAGCAGAGATGTTGAGGTGGAGGCCATATAAGTGCAGGAAAAGAGGGCAGTCAAAGTCTCCCTGGGACATTTCTGCGCTTGTAACTTTTATTTATGTTGTCATAACAGAGTTCCTGTTAAAACCTGTTTACTGGAAGGTGTTTAGCTGTGAGGTAGGCTACATCAGCCTCTGAAGTCGACACCGATTCTTGTCAAAGGGAAATGGGTCAAGGTCCTAGTCTGTTTCATGTCACCGTTTCTTGGCCTCTTCTGCCGCTGGCCTGTGTCTTTTGTCACCTGGACTTACCGCCTCAGCCAATGAATGTCCCCCAGCTCTTAACAGGTTCCATGCAGTAATCCTTATAATACCCTGCTACTTTTGATGAGCATTTTGAAAAGTTTCTCAAGGCGGTATGGATGTATTTCAAAGAGACAAAAGGAAACTGGAGCCAGTTGCCACCTCTCTCTCCTTGGCATACAGTCACACCTCATAACACATGGGCACATTCAGAGAGGAAAATAACTACACCCAGTGAGAACAATAAAACACAACTAATCACTTATAATGTAACATGGTCGTTATTGTGTTTGTAAGGTGTTTGTGTGAGTGAGAATGGGAATGAACCAGTGAGGAAAACACCTAAGAAGTGACCTCATCTCGCCTGTCACCCTGTTTCTGCCAAAAAACATTCACTCTGTGCCCTCGCTGTTTGGCCAAAAGGTGAAATTAGAACAAAAACTGTTTTTTCTTCTTGAGGAAAGTTATTGTTGATCATGTTTCAAAGTTGTTATTGGATCTTCTCTTGCTTTTCACTTAGCAAATGTACAGGTATCCAACATATAAAAATGTCAAGATTTGTACCGGTTTAATAATGCCTCTGCTATTTGACCCAGCAAAGAGCACAGAGTGATTGGTGGAACTGTTAACACAAGTACTTTCTTACCAGTCTGATTTGCTGTTTTAAACAAAAAGTAAGAAAAGCTTTGCGAGAAGAAATAGCTATTTCTTTTGATTTAAGGGCTGAATAAGCTCCCATTCAGCTACATTAAATCAGTCAACTTTAATACCCTTCTTTAAGCAGAAGCCAACTACTGTAGTTCAACTTGAGTAACTCATTTTCAAAGGTTTGGTCATAAATAGCTGAAGAAAAAGAAGGGTCACACATATCTGCTGGCAGCCGGGCCTAAGAATGTCACCCACACGCACACACACACACACACACACACACACACACACACACACACACACACACACACACACACACACACACACACACACACACACACACACACACACAGGTCTGCAGGGTCAAGGAGGCTGGGGAAACAGCAGGGTGCTGAGGATTAAAACAGATCAAAACAAAGTTAATAACTGCTAATGAGAGCCTGTGACTCCCTGGGGACTCGGTCCCAGTGTACCTCTCATTCTTCTACCCAAGGCCAAACACTCCTCTCTGCTCAGTCTTTTGTTTCACTGTCTTACCCAATCTCCACTCACATGTAGGAGCTTTGCTTGTGCAGGGAAGCAAGACAAGTGTGTGTGTGTGTGTGTGTGTGATGGTACTGCTTTGAAGGTTAATGTTTAACTTTTAGATGTCAATGTTTTTTCCAAAAGAGCAGATCTGATAGCTGTTTTTTTATGAGAATGTGTCATTTTCTTCTCTCTCTGTAGTGCCTATCTATGTGCCGTTCCTGATTGTGGGCTCGGTGTTTGTAGCTTTCATCCTGGTGGGCTCTTTGGTTGCTGTGTGCTGCTGCCGCTGCCTCCGGCCCAAACAGGAACTGTCATCAGGAGGCGCGACAGGAGGAGGGGCCGGTGCTGGTCGCCTCTTGGAAACCATCCCTATGATGGCCAGCGTGGGGACCTCCAGGGGTTCATCGTCCCGGCAGTCCAGTACAGCCACCTCATCCAGCTCCTCGGCCCCGCCTGCTGCACCCCGCCCTGCTCCCCCTCCACTCATGCGGGCTCAGGCCTCCTGCTGCCTGCCCCCTGATGCCAGCGTCTTCGTCAACATGCCCACTAACTTCTCCGTACTCAATTGCCAGCAGGCCACGCAAATCATGCCTCACCAGGGACAGTTTCTTCACCCGCAGTACATTGGCTACGCCCACGCTGCCCCAACCTTTCTGGACCCCACTCAGGGAGGATACAGACCCCTCCAGTCCCCCTGCCCTCCTCCCATTGGTGGCTCCAGTGTCACCAGTGACCAGAAATACCCTGCAGTGACTGTATGATAAGGGGTCAACCCGCAGACCACTCTGCCACTTTGTTGTGAAGTTTAACCTGTGAGGGCTGCGCCAGAGACCTTTAGGCGACGCTGCCAGAGTGGAAAAATAGAAAGGCAGGGACTCAGACTCACAAAGCCGTTGCTGGCTCAGGGCCTGCCTTGCTATTGTGTGTGGTGTGTGTCTGTTTAGCGTGTCATATGATCTCTTGGCAAGTTGGAATGAGCTAAGCTCAGCCTATGATGGATGCATAAACAATTTTCTGTCTTGATGCAAAGACAAAACTGCATATAGGAGGGTTATACAGTCCACATGGTTGATCGTGCACAGCCCACTGCAGCCTGCAGCTCAAATAAAACGGTGTATGTGTTTGTGTATGCATGTATGTGCTTTTGAGAATGAGAAAAAGATTTGTTGGCCTATATGTGCTGGAATGAGTGATGACTGGATGATTTATAGCAGTGAACTGTATGAAAAGTGAATATTCAAGTAAAAAAAAGTTATGACCACATGCTGTGTTTATGCCATGTGCACATCTGCACTTGTGAATGCTTGTGAGTGGTTTATACAGTACAGTATATGTTTGTTGAAAGTGTGAGGAAAGAAAGCATGTGAAAATATGTTTGTACTGTATGTGTGAGTTGGTGTGGAGTGGAGGGATGTGTGTAATGGGAAATGCAGGTGGTGTAATGTGAAAGGCAGTCGCAATCTCCCTGTAGACCATTTAAACTCTAATGAAGTGAACACAGGACATAGACTGTGACGCTCCACCCTACTATACAACCCCCCTCCTGCCACCCAAAAAGAAAAAAAGCACACCTCCCCCCCCATAAAAAAAGAAAAAGAAAACCAACTGCCCTGAGCGGAAACACACAGACCGAAATAAAATTAAAATATTTATGCAAGGCTTGCAGTTAATGTACCCGAGAAGTGTGTGTGTGACAGAGAAGGAGTGAGAGGCAGTTCTCTGAAGATTACCAAGTTAATTATACAGCGAAAACTGCCCCCTTCACTGCTCTCCTGTGAGAGGTGTGTGTGTATTTAACACTACCACAGTTCAGTGTGTAAGCTGAGGGAACAGGCAGCTCCAGGGCACCTTCAACTCATTATTTACCACTTAACAGCACAGAAATAGTGGTTTTTGCTTATTAAAAAAAAGATTAGTCTAATTTACTTTTTCCTGCGTACTGTTGTGCAGCTGGGTCCCTGGTAACTCAGTAACATGCAACTTGAGGAATGTGCTGCTCCACTGAGCGTGCAGCCTGAGATGTCCCAAAGTACTGAAACTGGTATGTTTGTGTGTACCTCATCTGTACGCCTGAGCACGTCTGTAAGATATGATAGGCAGCTTGTGTGTCAAAATAAGAGTATCTGGAAAAGTATGTATGAAAATTGGTCCAATTTGATGCAGGGGTAACATTTTTCATATGAATTCCAAAAAAATAAACAACTTTTAAACCGAAAGTAGTGTTTTGAGAGCTTATGTGTTTCAGTGTTTTATCACATTCTACTGTCATAAACAACTCTAGCAATGCTTGGTTTCCATTGCCTCTCTGGATGAGTGAGATTTACATACACACACTTGGAAACTTGGTTAACAAAAAACTAATCTGTGAGGTGAATGGGTTTTGCACAAAGAACTGTCTCACATTCTTAATCCCCTTGAAACACAAACACACTCACAGTTAAGCTATAAGAAACACTAATTACACACATTCACCGACAGCTCTACCACCCACCGTGGACAGACCAAATACCTGTCACATCACCCGACTCATTGAGAGGAGGAACAATAAAGCACAACAATGGGCAGTTTCAAACTATGATAATGTGGAGGTGTAGTTTTGGCAGGCTCCTCCAAAAACTACAGTAATATGGAAAGCGGAGTGGGTCCTTGGGGACCAGTTGAAAAGCATAAATGGCTCTCTGGCTCCTGCTTGGCCCGATGGATTCTCCATACTGGAGCAGCTGAAGTCGGTTTGGGCTGGGCCAAATCCAGGGAGGTTGGTGGGAAAAGGGAGCTCCAGTTGGACTCCAGTGTCCAGGGGCTGTATTAATCGTCTAATGGTCTATCTTTACTGACTCTCCTGAGTTTGGGACAGGTTTGATCCTGGTAATGTATGAAATAATATGCATCTTATGTACAAATCAAGCCTTTTTAAAAAATCCTTTTTAAGCAAACGGGGTAAACCCGACTCTTCCTACTACCCTCTAGCCACAGTTTGACTCGTAAAAAAGCCAACTGATTAAAAGGAGTAGACAGCTTACAGTCAAGAGACGGAGACATTTAGTCAGGCCATGGATTGATTAGATTTAATGATTAGGACTCAGATGGACAACCCCCATCTCCCACCCTTTCAGTCTTGCATTCCTGAACCAGAGTGTCCTCAACACAGAGCACACACACAATGTACTCTAGATTCAGACAAATCCCAGAGCCAGAAAAACACATGATCCATGCGAGTCTCAATCAGATCCCTTCTGTTTGGATGCCTATTAGCACTAGTTCAAGTAAAAATATTCCCTCTAAGACATGTCTCCACATATGAGTACAAAAACAGGCATTAATGAAAAGAGAGAAAACAAATTATAAACACGTACACATTAATGTCCACTTTAATGTTTAAAAAAAAAAAACAGTCCAGTAAAGAATGGAAGTCCAACTAAACTGAAGGAGAAAGCTTTAATGCCAGGCTCGTTGCTTCTATGTCAGCTGACGATGCTCGACAGGCGGCATCAGGAATCACAGGAGCCGTCAGAAACAACAGGAAACAAAGTGGATTTTTTAAAAACTGGCCAAGACAAGGAGATGTGCTAGAGTAGGAGAGACGTGGAGGCTGCAGAGCGGCTAGGAGATGGAGAGATAGGAAGAAATGAAGGTACAAGGAGTGATAAGCAAGAGGAAGTCCCAGTGGGAGTAGGAGTAGGAGGGGCTGCAGCAGGGTGGTGGTCCAGTTTGGCATGAGCGTTCTGCCTCAGTGGCATCTCTGTGGTGTTTGGCAGTGAGGCTTGATGCTGTGATGGGACGGGGGGCAGATGGGGGATGGGACGGGGGGCTGTAGCTGGGGTTCAGGCTTCGTCGTACCTTAGTCTTTGCTTCCCTCCATCCCTTTTTAAGGAATTCATCAGTGCATGTGTGTGTGTGTGTTTATTTTTACGTCCCCTCCCCTCCCACATGGGCATGTGATGACAGACAAGCTAAACCCACCTCACGAGAGAGATTAGGGAGAACCGTGGAAGCGAACACACACGGGCCAACACACATGCACACAAACACAGGAGCGCCAAAGCGTGTAGACATACCATGCACAGGCAGATACAGACGCACAGGAATGCACACACGCGCACACAAACACACGGATAAACACACAGTGGCATAAAGCAAACCCAGTCTGTGGGGTATACAGATATGAGTAACAGTCTGAGTTTGACTTGTCATGCCTGTGCGTGGTTATGATTGCTCATGCCTGTGCAGCTTGTTTGAGTTTGAAGAATGTTTTTTTCCATAACATCGGCCTGGTCCGTTCTCTCAAGTCAGTCAGTCCTCTATGCGCCAGCAACGGTCACCACGCCTGACCGTTAACCCCGCCCCCGGCGAGGGGTCAGGTCATAGTTCCAGTAAGGCAACAGCAGGGGTCGGTCAAGTGGCGTGAGGGTGTCACATAAGTCTGTCTCCGCTGTCGCCTTGATAACTGTTGCTACGGTGAGCAGAAGCATTGGTCAGGGGTAGGGCTAGAGGCTGGGGCGTTGGCGGGTGGTGTCGTAGGAGCGCACAACCTGGGATTGGGACACCACGCCATGCTCCTCTTGAGAGAAGGCATAGCCATCTGCAGAGTGAGAGAAGAGGAGGGAGGAACATTTTAAATGAATGTTGAAACACACCTGTATGATGTATTGCTGTGCCGCACTTTACTTCAGTTTTTATTCAGTACATTGGGTGTTTGTGTGCAGACACTGCAACCATAAAGTTGAATCAAGTTTCACAAATGTGGTATTCATTACAGGACTGTTATACTGGATTGCCTAGCTATGTACAGGGGTTTCTATTTTTCTGGTCTGTGTTCCGGGCCAAATATTGTCTGTATACTATAATCAATTTGTTGTTTCTGGGCTTCATAAAATAGAAAGTATTCTCTCTCTGCATTGTTCAAATGACATCCTTAATAAAAACAAAAGCAAAAAAAAAAAAAACACCAAACCAATCGGACTCAAATATATAGAAAACAGAGCTTCTCTTCGTTTACGTTTATTTTGGTAGAATACGCAATGATTGTAAAAGCTTAATATGTCTTTTTAAGACATTTTTTCATGTGATGAGAGGGACAAGAGAAAGAATGAAACACAATTATCTCTCTTAAGGCCTGTATTGAAGCAGGACTGCGTTACAGTATGTGTTTGGAAAGGACACTCACGCGACACAGTCTGCTGCACCGAGTTTGAACGTCCTACGCTTGAAGGCGTTTTCCTAAATACTCTTGTCAGCAGATGGGCTCGTTCGTTTAGACTGCAGAGAAAGGAAAGAAAGATCAGTTACTCCACAGTGACGGCACATAGCCACTTAATAACTGGTAATTAAAGAGAAACTCGACTACTTAACACTAAAGCACAACACCATTTCAAGCTACTGTGAAATATTTCTTAAAGTAGTGCACATATTTCTCAGTGCTTTTGTCATTTTTTTTGCTTTCAGTGGCAGGTTAAGCTGCTTTTTAAGTCAAAATATAATGTCTTCGCTACACCCAGATTTAAGGCAGCGTGATGATCAAAGACAGTCGTCAACCTTTAACTTCCCTGGAGCAAAACACTGAAGGATATAAGCCAAGTACATTTCTCTTTCACAGATCATCACAGAAACACACAGAGAGCAAACCAAAGTGAAATGGATTTAAAACCAGAATGAAACCTTGGTATGAAGTGGATTGGATACTGACTGCTTCTGACATGTAATTTAACACACAAAAAGTCATAAACTGACTGCAGGGTAACAGGACATCCACAGTAAACTATTCCTCAGCCCCCCCCCCCACAAACACTCCTCTCCATCTCCCCCCTTCCAAGAAGAAGACTGGATCCTCTGTTCGGAGACCACACGCCGTCACGGCTCCTCTCCTCCTGTGACCAAAAATAACTAAGCCCTTTCCAGATATTGCACACAAATGCAGGCACGCACATACGCACACAAAACAAATGATACCTCTCTCCACTCTTATCATCATCATTACAGCCATTAAA
The DNA here is from genome assembly GCF_010015445.1 of Perca fluviatilis. NCBI lineage: Eukaryota > Metazoa > Chordata > Actinopteri > Perciformes > Percidae > Perca > Perca fluviatilis. Next base: position 16,100,359 of record NC_053133.1, on the reverse strand, counting down.
GTCATAAGGCAGAGGCATTGGATGTAAATACAAGGACACCGGTATTCGTGATTGCCAAATCAAAAAGTCTCTTTTTGCCAATTTTATTTGACAGAATATATTTTCTACATTTATCTGCCAATCGAGCATGAAATTCACACAGGAGGGGTTTCCCTGGCACTTGTGATGATCAACGGAGTAGTTATGGACTAGAGCCAGCCTTCCCAAGGTTAAGATTTGGATCAGGCAGTTGGGAAACTCTTAATACTGCATGTGACTGTTGGGAACCTTCACTAGAGTGTTTGTCAAAAAAAGAGAAAGAAAACTGAGGGGCTCTAAAGTTTGCTCAAGAAGTTTTTGGCCAACAAAAATGATGTCTGTTAGATAGATGACAGTACCGAGTGAATGATAAAAGAATAAATGGTGGCTGGACAAATAAATGAAAGGCTCATACATCAGTGTGACTAAGTTGTCCTTCTATAATGTATCTTTCTGGCTAACATCAGATTAAAAAAGGCCCAAGGATGTGCTTCGTTTGAACTCTTCCCTCGAGGCACTCCTGTACTCTACCTTTCCAGCCCTTTCCCATGCCTACCCCAGGACCTCCCCAGGAACTACAAATACAGATGTGCTCTTTTCCATTTTGCTCCACTGGCTCTCTGTACACCGCTACTTTACTTCCCTTATTCTAAATGGAAAGGGCACAAGGACTCAGTCCTGCTTTCCTGGGTTTCAAAGCAGGGTCAGTCCAGGACAGGGCCTTGAGAAGGGGTTAGGCGCAGCAGTGTGGTTACACACCTTTAAAAACATAACTCCGACCCCTCTACCTCTTTTCAAGGCTCAAACTGCTCAGAGAAAGCAGCTTATCCGGGTGACTCACTCACATCTGACCCTGAAGCAGATTATTATACAACTCTTTGCAATCCTTACTAGCAAACAATGGAGGAAAAAAGTACTCTGATCCTAAAATAAAAGTATAATTATCACCATGTCCTGCATTCAAAAATGTACTATACTATGTATGTATGAACTATGTATTGTGTTAGTTGATTGTTTTTTAACTTTATATGCGGTTTAGTAGTTTTTTGATCTATAAAAAAAACAATCATGTTTTGGTGTTTTTAGGATGTTTTGAATTTGAAATCTGAACCTGCAAATTAACTAAAGCTGTCAAATAAATGTAGTGAAGTAAAAAAGAACAATATTTCCCTCTGAAATGTTGTGAAGTTGAAATATAAAGCAGCATAAAATGGAAAAAAACTCAAGTAAAGTACAAGTACTTCTTGCCACCCCTGATAGCAAACAGTCAAACCTCTACGATCCATACTGTATCTATAACTTAGAAAAATGTCCCCCAAAACTACACAATGGCACAGTTTCTAACACATCTCTAGTTACACCACACAACTAAATCACAGAGAGAGAACTACAGACAAATCCAGAAGACACACCAGGTCTGTTCGGCAGTTCAAATTGATCCACCTATAAAGCAATCCACAGATGGAGGAATGGAAAAAGGAGAAACATGAAAAAGATAAAACAGAGAGAGGTGTGAACTAAGTTAATGGAAAACAAGCAAAGGTCAGTCCAAAGCAGCTTGCAGTGGGGCACACAGGTCATTGGAGGTCACAGTTCACACAGTGGGACAGTGCAAACCAGAAACTACCTCTGTGAGCATGGGACAGCTCTGGCTCTAGGGGACCTCAGCCTTGGCTTCGGTCCTGTGGACGGTGCCACCAAGGAGTTAAAAATGCCATTTATTTTCACACATACAGAAACATACACTCCCTGGCCCCTTTATTAGTTACACCTATACGATCTAATGCAACTCAATACAACAGCTCTGCCACATATTCTTCCTTTATGTTGTTAAAACCTTCCGAGATGTGCTAATTCACTATATGTTTATTATTGCGGCCGTAGTTCGTGGTGGTGTTTATGATGCAGTCCAGTTCAACATCCCTGCAAACTACAACCTCAGTAACAAACATTTAGTTAAATGAAAATCTTTCTGACAGTGTCAATAAAAACTATTATTATCTTTGTAAAGGTAGAATTTATAGCTGCACAGTTGTATTGAATTGCATTAAATTTTACAGGCGTATCCAATAAGGTGGCCTCTGAGTATATTATAGTTGTATACTGAATCTGCACATGAACATAGTGTTAATATTGATAATAATGGATTATTCTTTAAAAAAAAAGAAATCCTAAAATAAAAGACCGAAAAAAAAAAGATTTTGACACAAAAAAAATGGATATGAATGTAGGTGAGCTCCCGTGATGCTTTTTAGCATCCTCTATACCTGCGGCCGCTGGCATCCCGAAGTACTGCTGCCCCTGGGTCTACGGCCCGAGCCTCCAACTCCTGCACCTCCTCTAGCAAAGACTTCCTCACAGTGCGACGTGTGCTACAAAGCAGAAATAAGCTCATCAGACCCATGATGGAAAGTGTTTTACTTTGCATACACATGTGATTCATAATATAAAGTGTGCGTAAGTGTTGACATAGACTCAATATGGGTTATGTAAACGTCTCGGTTAAGTTAAATACTCTCTGTATGGATTTTCCATGTATTTATATTAAATGTGTTCTACTCACGCGGTCCAAGCGTAGTCTTTGAGTAAACACGCAGTAGGCACCAGGACCAGTCCCAGCCAGAAGTGCCAGCACTGCATCACCTTGCCAGCCTGCAATGACAACACACTGGCTCCATTTATTTCGCTCGTATATTAATTCAAATTGAGTATTAAGTCATTTTTCTCTGCAATGAGGCAAAAAAGGCAAAGAGAAATGTGAGACCAAGTAAATTGAAAGCCATTCACAGCACAGTGAGAATAACCCCAGTGTTAGCAGCTTTCTCACAACCAGGATCTACACCACAAACTGGATTTAACACAGTATTCCCGCAGCTGAAAAACAATGCTTCTATGCTAAAAGGTAAAAATGCTAGTGAGTAACCACATACCCCCACCCCACCGGTCTCTGCAGTCCAGCTGCAAACAGCCTCATAGACCTTTGACCCTCATCCTCAGTCTGTCTCCAGGGATTAATCATGCGTCTAACCACTGTCTCAATTTGTCCGTCTGTCTGTCTCCATGCCTCTTACTCCTACACGTTTCTCCTGTGGCTTGCGCCAATCTTACCCTTTCACAACTTCCTTTCATTATTAGTGACTGTATCTTCTGGTGCTTGTCCTCGCCTGTTACTGTAAATCCCTCCATTTTCCCTTTATTACCCAATATCTCCCCTTTTAGTTATCTGCGAGATCTCTGTGGTGTTTCGCAAGTCTTTGTCTCTAGGCGTTAACGTTTAAGTCAACAGTCACAAACACTTTATGCACCAGAACTTCCTTAACTTCTACTACTTTATTGCCTATACCATGTGTTTCCTTTGTTTGGATCCACATATATAGAGACAATTTGGTTCCCAGAGGGAGAGGAAATGGGGAAAATGAATCGGACAACCATTAGGAAATATCCTCTGCAGCACCTGGAATCACAACCAAGTCATAGATGATCCAACTGGACATAGACATACTCTACGGCTTTCTGTGTGACAAACACCTGCACACAGTTCATTTCCACAGCACTGGACACACATTATATCACATGGTCTTTATACACTCTGAGGATGGAGGAATGCTAAATGATTTTCTCTGCTTTGTTATATCCATAGAAACAGACTATTTGTCTCCACTGCTTTACAATCAACACAAATAACACATAGCTGGACACACATAGCACATCAATTCTCACATGTACAGACTTACACCCACAGTTATTCTGAGCAGAAATATACAGCTCTTTTCCATCCCCCGTCGCCCATGGACAGATGGAAATATAGATAGAGGGAGCAGGGGAAATAAGAGAGGTAATAGGGTAGTTGTGGGGTGGCGGGGGGATGGAGGGTTGGGGGTTGGGGGGGGGGTGGCTGAGTGTCTCTGACCATTCCCCAGTTAGACTGAGCAGCTGCAGAGATATTTGACCGCATTCCTGATTTCTGACACAAATTGAATTAATGGGCCAAGGGGAGTTTAGACAGCTCTATTCCCTTCCCCTTCCAAGACTCTCTACCCAACATACTCAGTGGGGCAGCTCGCCTCACCCCCACCGGATCCCCAAACTCTAAAACAAATCTCTCAATCAAGGGGGGGTCTCCATCTATACTCTCCTCACCCCCACTGGATCCTCATCACCAGCAGCAGCAGCCCACCCTCTTGAGTCAACACCTCCACAGAGGGCAGTAAAAAAATGGGGCTCGGGTGACACGCAGCAGGTGCAGGAAGCCTAGTGAGAGGGGCTGGCAAGGCATAAATCTCCCCCGGGGCTCCAGCAGTGCCGACGTGGAACACCCAAGAGGTGAGTCAGAAAGGCGCCATGTATTGGCAACCAAGAACAAGGGAGGGGCAGGTGATGGAGGTTGCAGAAAAGAGATGTAGAGGGTAGGGCTATTTTAACCCCCTTACACCCTGTTACTGAAATGAGTGACATGTGTTTATAGAGAGGGACTTGCCTGGCCAAGCATGTCAGGGGCGATGGGGATGGTGGGCCACATGGCGGAGTAGACAGCAAAGAAGACCATCCAGAGCGCCATGCTTCCCCATACCGCCAGGTGGGAAAACTACAACAGAGAGAGAGAGAGAGAGAGAGAGAGAGAGAGAGAGAGAGAGAGAGAGAGAGAGAGAGAGAGAGAGGAAGGAGTGAAGGGGAGGGAGCGCAGGTGAGGATGGAGATTAAGAGACGGAGAAGAAGACAGCGTGAGGTCAAATAGTTTACATCCAGCTCATCCGAATATACACAACCTTTCTCTCACTCCTTCCTATATTTTCGTCCTGCTCTCTGTGATCTGCTGAAAGGGGACACTGTGTGAATTCCAGTGGGACCCTGCTTCATTACTGCCAGGCTGTTGTGTGGACAGCTGAACGGACAAAAGTGTCAGCACCCTTCTGTCCATCCTGCCAATCTCTATAACTCTCTCCAACAGTAGAAATGAGCTAAATCATGGCTACTGTTGTCCTAAAGTCTACATCCATCTCTGCTGACTTTGTTCCAAAATGTTTGAACCAAATACTTGGATTCTTAGTTTTGTTTAATTATTCTTTGTTCGTTTATTTCCTTGTTTAAAACATAATTAAGTTGACTGTATTTTGCTGAGGCAAAGTTTACTGTCCTAGCTGTTGAATATTATTTGAAGAAATCTGATGTTCTGTATATCTAGTATGTGGTATAATTTGATAGTAAACAGACATTTTTAAGCTTTATTTAGACAGAGAGGAAAGAGGGGAAAGACAGAGGGGAAGACCTGCAGTTGAGGGCCCTGGGCCGGACTCAAAATCAAGTCGCTGTGCGGATTTAAAATGGTACACACTCTACCCAGTTAGCTCTTGAGGCGATAACTTTGTGTAGTCCCGGTAAAGGATATCAGAGAAAGGGAAGCTGCCATTTATCCTTGAAATTGCAAGTTTAATGTTAAGCCGAAAGATGTTAACACCATTTAGAGTGTAAAAATATATTTCTCATGACTTGAATCAAACATTCTTTGAAAGGAATGAGGACATCTGGGCTCTAGGTTGACTATGTTGAATTAAATCTGTTTCGCTCTTATGTATTTACTCTTCATCTAACAGATGGGAATCTCACTGTTTTCTGGTCTGTTTTTCTCCTTTGCCGTGCAGTAACGGCGTCCATTCAATCCTTGCAAGTTTCATCTGTTAAAGCATACTTTATTCAACAGTTCTTGCAGCTGCTTCACAGCACATGCCTGACTTGAATGGTTAGGAAGTGTTAATTTATGAACACTTGGACATGGAGTTTTTTTTTGTAAGTTTGAAATATAGAACAGGAGCAATGGGAAAGAAATGCAGCCACGATAAAGCTGGTTGGGTGGGTGGTGTAAGCGGGTGGTGTAAGCAACTGCTGTTTAGGGAACCTCAGACCTCTACCACAAGATCAAGGTACACCACATCTTTTCCCATGTCTTTCCTGAATATGTATCATTTAGACCAGATTATATGAAAACCTCATACTGAAATCATCACCGAGTGGACCCCCTCCTCTTAATTTATCAACGGTTGAGTAAAATACAGCACGTGGTGTGGCGCATTAGTGTGTTAATGTTTTTACCTTGGTCCAAGCGGTGGTCTCTATTCCAGCTTTCAGACATACTGTAACTACCACATACTACACACATAGGCGCGCGCACACACACACACACACACACACACACACACACACACACACACACACACACACACACACACACACACACACACACACACACACACACACACACACACACACACACACACACACACACACACGAGGGAGAGCAAATAAAAAAACAGAGAAACAGGATTACTTGGCTGGCGACTGTGGAGATAATAAACATTAATGTTATATAGTAAACTCAGCAATGTCAGTGAAAAAACTCAGGACCCCCACAGCCCCCCTGTAGTCTACATACACATAACAAATAAACACCACTAAAATTCACATGGGAATGTAGGGAGTAAAATGATAGTGAGAGTGTAAAATAGACAAGTGAATATAGAGAACAGATGGATGAGTGTGGAGAAGAGACAGTCTGGCTAGACATGACGAGATTGACTGGAGACTCATAACGTCTCTGAGGAAGCAGCATAGTGCTGGTGTGTACACAAATACTGTGCATATGCCAAATGCATGCCAAAAGACACAGAAATAAAAACTGAATTATATTATATAAACAAAAAGACACATAAACACATCAAACATACAAGTAAGATGCTTACCGTGTAGACCATGTTTCCAACAAACAGGTAGTCATTTCCCTGACCGTCACTGAATGACGTGTCTGTGGGTAACACACACATACACACACACCTAATGACAAAGGGTTACCAGCCGGAATTATGGGAATGTAGATGAGTTACTTGGGCATGTCACTTACCATGCTCTAACATTTTAAGCGGAAACCAAAAGAGAATAATTGAATGAATCAGTGCATTGATACAGTGACCCCAAAACACCTGAAAGACAGAGAGAGAGACAGAAAGAGAGATAGAGGGGAGAAAAGAGTGAGAAATGTCAGTGAGTGAAAGCACATATATGCCACCACACATAAAAACATACAAAACCAGCAATTCCTCACAGTAACACACAACTTCCACTGTGCTCTTGCCATCAAAAGTGCTTTCCTGAACTGTACACATTAACACACACTCCCACACATACAGTAGGTTGGGTTGCTGGTGTACTCTAAAATGAAAGACTTCCTTATTCTGGCCCTATGAATCTTATTAGGAGTTGCCATGGAAACATCCCAGTCTCCATGCCACTCTTGTTTACTCACCGGCGTCCCAAACAAACACCAGGCATCACTCGTCAATCCCACAGATGAGCCACAAGGCATGACAAGTCGAATGCAGAGTACTTAGCTTTGACTTAAGATGCAGCACATGGTGTGTGTGTGTGTGTGTGTGTGTGTGTGTGTGTGTTTGTGTGTGTGTGTGTGTGTGTGTGCGTGTGCAATGTAAGTGTGTGTGCGTGTGCAATGTAAGTGTGTGTGCGTGTGCTTGTGGTGTGCATGTACCTTGGTGTTGAAGCCCTCAGCATTCTGGGTGATTCGGTAGAGCTGTGGGAAACGGAGCATGTTCTGCTGGCTGCACGGTCGGTCAAATATCCCCAGAGTGAATGGAGGCAGTGCAGTAAATATCTGCATCACACACAAGATGTGACACATCTTTACACACAGAGTGTATACAATTTGACTCGCTGGACAATCAGTGTTCATATCAGCAGTGGCATAAAAGGAACTTCATAATATTTTAAAAGTGGGGAGCTTGAAGGCATCTGCATTCAGACTTAAGTACACAGAAAAAAACCTCTCACACACATGCATACAAATGTTTCTGGCATTCAGAAAGAGCAGTGATAAGAAGATATCTATGTATATAGATATATATGAAGAAAAGTATAGATTGATTGATAGATAGGTAGAGAGCGAGAGATTTAGTAAAACAGGGAGGGGGTGAGTATGAAGGTAAATATGGTGCAAAACGTGAGAGCTTGTAGAATACAATGTGAGAACTTGCAGAACAAAAAAATTTAACTTGTATGTTAAAATTTGCACTTGTAAAATAAAAATGTGCACTTGTAAAATAAAAATTTGCACTTGTAAAATAAAAATGTGCACTTGTAAAATAAAAATTTGCACTTGTAAAATAAAAAGGCACTTGTAAAATAAAAATTTGCACTTGTAAAAATTATTCACATTTGAAGTCACAAAGAAAAAAACATGAGAGCTTGTAAAAAATCTGAACTTGTAAATTGAAATTTGCACTTGTAGAAAAAATATTCACAAATGTGTAGATTGATATTTGCATGAACACAATCGAGCGCGCAAACTTGTAATGCAACATTTACTCATGTACTTTTTTTTTACTCAGGTTGATTTTCCATCACAACCACAACTCAGTGATTACAACCTCTCGAATCTGTCACTGTATGCGCTCTCGCATCACAAAGAAGGCGAATCTCGCCTCGACTTTTGCAACACTTGTTGCGATACATTTGGTGCAAAACTAATTTGTACCTGTGGACTTAGGCTGTGGAGCTCTGATCCAACAGAACGGGGAAAGCAGGGTTTCTATCGCCAGATGAGGGACAACTCTGTCCGGCTTATTTAGCTATGTCATGGAAGCCTGGTTGAATAGCAAGCTAAGCGTTAGCTAACTAACCAACCAGCCTGATTCTAAATAAATACCTTTTAATTATCTTAACACTTTTAACAGTCAAACTGAAACACTGGCGGTGAGCTCCAGGTCCTGCAGACGGACCGTCACCAGCGGGTAACGGCCAGCGGAGCAACATCGCTATTATTGCCAGAAAGCTTCGCTGCCGACCTCGACCTGCAGTCGGAGCTCCAGCGGATACGGAGAGCCCCGCACCCGGTAGCATCGGCACATCCCCGGCCATGACCACAGCTTGCTTTGCTGATGTTGTGCCTCACTGCCAATCATTGCACCCCGCAGGCAGCAACAATAGCTTCTGCAGAATTACATCCACCTCGCGGGCAGCAGCAATCATTTTTGCCGAATAATGCGTCATCTCTTAACCCTCGTTGCTGCCGAGATTTGCACCCAGGTAGCAAGGAAATGATAGTCTGATAAAACATTGATGTCTCTAAACGTTGTAAAATTATAATCATCATTGATGAACATGACAAAGGAATGTATATAGCCTACATTTTAATTAAACAGTAGCTACTTTGCCTTATAAAATCATTATTTCCCCTTATGGATGGAAGTCTTGGCAGGGATGCAGAACTTGGCACGTGTTACCCGCTGATGACGGTCCGTCTGCGGCTGCAGGACCTGGAGCTCACCGCCAGTGTTTCAGTTTGACTGTTAAAGTGTTTAGATAACTAAAAGGTATTTATTTAGAAGCTGGTTAGTTAGCTAACGCTAGCTTGCTATTCCACCAACACTAGCGGTGAGCTGCTACCGGGTGCGGGGCTCTCTGTGTCCCGCTGGAGCTCCGACTGCACGTCGAGGGTGGCAGCGCGAAGCTTTCTGGCAATAATAGCGATGTTGCTCCGCTGGCCGATACCCGCTGGTGACGGTCCGTCTGCAGGACCTGGAGCTCACCGCCAGTGTTTCAGTTTGACTGTTAAAAAGTGTTAAGATAATTAAAAGGTATTTATTTAGAATCAGGCTGGTTGGTTAGTTAGCTAACGCTAGCTTGCTATTCAACCAGGCTTCCATGCGACATAGCTAAATAAGCCGGACAGAGTTGTCCCTCATCTGGCGATAGAAACCCTGCTTTCCCCGTTCTGTTGGATCAGAGCTCCACAGCCTAAGTCCACAGGTACAAATTAGTTTTGCACCAAATGTATCGCAACAAGTGTTGCAAAAGTCGGCGCCGATTCGCCTCTTGGTGATGCGAGAGAGCGCATACAGTGACAGATTCGAGAGGTTGTAATCACTGAGTTGTGGTTGTGATGGAAAATCAACCTGAGTAAAAAAAAAAAGTACATGAGTAAATGTTGCATTACAAGTTTGCAGCTGTCATTGTGTTCATGCAAATATCAATCTACACATTTGTGAATATTTTTTCTACAAGTGCAAATTTCAATTTACAAGTTCAGATTTTTTTTACAAGCTCTCATGTTTTTTTTCTTTTTGTGACTTCAAATGTGAATAATTTTTACAAGTGCAAATTTTTATTTTACAAGTGCAAATTTTTATTTTACAAGTGCACATTTTTATTTTACAAGTGCAAATTTTTATTTTACAAGTGCAAATTTTTATTTTACAAGTGCACATTTTTATTTTACAAGTGCAAATTTTTATTTTACAAGTGCACATTTTTATTTTACAAGTGCAAATTTTAACATACAAGTTAAATTTTTTTGTTCTGCAAGTTCTCACATTGTATTCTACAAGCTCTCACGTTTTGCACCATATTTACCTTCATAGGTGAGACTTACGCAGAGAGTGGAGAAATGCAAAAGAGGGAGTTTGAGAGGGAGTGAGGGCCGGTACTCACCACGTTGTAGAGGCCTATACACCAGCGCTCAAAAAGGATCTGGCCAGAGAACCCGTTCACAAAGGCAAACCAGAGCTGGGACACAAAGAGAGAGGGATGAGAGGGGATGAGAGAAACAATAGCAGAGGGTAAATCTGCCTTAGGGAGGTACTGATAGTGGAAACAGCAGGGGGAGTTAGCAAAATGTGTGCCTCTGTTTACAAAATGATATGAACACATAATAAAAACAACTTCCGTAGAACATTTTGTACTTTATAGTACCAAAAGTCCTGCACACTGTCAGTCACTTTTATTTTAGTTATGACATACATTTCAGTTACCTTCATCAGGTAACATCCAGGTATGTGAGTGAAGGTTTGTCATAGTTTACAAGACTTAAGACTATGATGGGCCAGAACTTCTTGTTACATCACTATATATATATATATATATATATATATTTTTTTTTTCTTCTTCCAGCATGTTGGCCCAATGGTTAGCACTGTGGCCTCACAGCAAGAAGGTTCTAGGTTCAAATTCAGGTCGTTCCGGGCCTTTCTGTGTGGAGTTTGCATGTTATCCCCATGTTTGCGTTGTGCTCCTGTTTCCCCCACCATCAAAAACATGTACTAGGTTCTCCAGTCAGTGCCCTTGATCAAGGAACTGGCTCAGATCTGGAGTTGGTCCCCGGGCACTGTGATTGGCTGCCCACTGCTCCCTTGAGGGATGGGTTAAATGCAGAGAATGAATTTCGCTACATGTATGTGTATGTGACAATAAAGTACCTTTATATAGCAAGAAATAGGAAGAGAGCAAACATTCCTTCTGAACAAACTTCCTCGCAATGGGTGATTTCTGTTGGTGAATTCAAGTCAGAGATCTGGAAAATAGTACTTTTTCTTCATAAATGTCTTTGTGTAAATGTATTTTTATTACTCATTTTTGGCAACATTGTATCCTTTTCCATAAAAATTTTAAAAAAAAAAAAAAAAAAAAAAAAAAAAAAAAGGGATTTAAAAAAAAATTTATAAAAAATTTAAAAAAAAAAACAAAAAAAAAAAAAAAAAAAAAAAAAAAAAAAAAAAAAAAAATTAATTTATTTATAATAATTATTTTTAAAAAAAAAAAAATTTATTAAAATAAATATAAAAATAAAAAAAAAAAAAAAAAAAAAAAAAAAAAAAAAAACTTCATTCACAACCCAAAAAAAAAAATTAAGTCTTCTGGCAGGAAGTTTTAAATGCATTCCTCACGCAGGTTGTGGCTGCCTCTGAAACCACTTTCTGATTTTGTAGAACTTAATTTACTGAAAACACAGTGTCTAAATATGACTCTGGTCCAGGGGAAACCTTTATTAACACCTTCATACACACAGGGCAGACGTAGGCTGATCTGAATGGCAGATAGAGAAGATGTTTTGGGCCACTGGTGGGAGTTGTGGCATTCCTGGGGCATACAGAGCACACACACACACACACACACACACACACACACACACACACACACACACACACACACACACACACACACACACACACACACACACACACACACACACACACACACACAGATAGTCTCTAACCTTTGGCCCAGTGTGCCCTGCAGAGAGCCAATCATGTGAGATAATCATGGAAACACACACCTATACACACATACACAGGCACAGAGTGGTGGTGTGAGTGGGACAGTAGTCTTCCATGAGGACCTGCACCTGCTGGCATCCTTAATGTGAGACAGAGGGGTGAGCAGGGGGTAGAGCACAGCTGACACATACCCCTCATAACAGGCAGGCCAGGGCCGCGGTGTGCCCCTTCATCTCACACACACACACACACACACACACACACACACACACACACACACACACACACACACACACACACACACACACACACACACACACACACACACACACACACACACACACACACACAACGCTGTCGACCCTTGGAGCCAAGGTCTTGTCACTGCTGATCTAAACACACGTTTTTTTTCTGTGTGTGTGCAAAAGAGACAGAAAGCAGACACCAGAAGGGTACCTCTTCCATCACTGTCAGCCATGTCGACAAACAGCTGCAAAATGTCTCTGTTAATGTGTGTGTGTGTGTGTGTGTGTGTGTGTGTGTGTGTGTGTGTGTGTGTGTGTGTGTGTGTGTAACAGAGAGGGTGTGGTGGTGAAGCTCCTACCTCTATAATGTAGAGGACCACATTCTTATAGAAACAGTAGAGGATGCACTTGGTGACACGGTTGTAGCTCCACGCCCCATGGACCAATAGAAGCTTCTCTAGGTAGGAGAACTACCAATCAGGGAAAAAGAGAGGAGAGAGAGATTCATTACTATAATTAAAAGAAAGAAGAGAGTTAAAAAAGAAAATTTGAGATAGAAAGGGAACAGAGAGAATATTAAGAATGTGACTGGGAGACAAGAAAGAGGCGGCCTACTGATACTGAGAAGTTGTGCAAGATGCCCAAAGGCTGAAAGATAAACAACACAAACAGTGAAAGTGACAGAATGCATTTGTGTGAGACAGAGACAGAAAAGATAAGACTCCTCAGTAATTAGGAGAACCCTCTGGCTCATTTCATCCAGTTCACGTTTGCATCAAGTTGTCACTACGGGTCACAAAGATAATGGTAACTAGAGTTGAAAATAACAAATATTTACTTATCAATTAATCTTTCAATAATTTATCTGTAATATTATTATTATTTTGTTTCTTGTTTAGTATGGTAGTTTAGTCTATAAAATGTCAGAAAGTAGTGAAAATCACAATTTCCCAGAGTGACCTCTTCAAACAACTTGTTTTGTCTGACCAACAGTGCAAAATCCTAAGATATTTAATTCACAAGGGGACGTCTGATATTCTTCATTAATAAATGATTTACATGATTAAAGAACCATCAGAATTTCAATTAATTTCCTGTCAAATTAAATAATCAACTAATCTTCTCAGCACTAATGGGAGCTTTTTAGCTGTCCTGTTGGGACAATCTTTTTATTTAAACAAATTGAGAAATTTGGGGAAAAGTGGATAATAATGCCTCAAGCTTAACACATTTCTTCTAAATGATTACTCTTTTCAAGTGATTTGTGTTGAAGTTTTAACATCAAATACATTTTAGCATTAAAAAAAAAAGACTGAATTTATTTAATAGTTTGTATACAATTAACCCACTTTCTGACACGATTTTTTTGTGGACTTTCCGGACTTCTTTGTTTTGTTGTAAGAATAGAAACACTTGTTATGAGCTGTTTGCATTGATTACATGATACTGAGTGACCTCTGTAAGTAAATTCTCATTCCAGTTGTCCCCCTCCAGGGAGGTCAAAGATCAGGATCTGCTGAAGAGTGAGCAGGTAAGAATTCAGTGCCTTGCCTTAAGACACTTGAGCAGGGTGGACAACCAAGCATGAATCCATTATCTACATTCATATAAAGCCTGTAACATATCTGTATGACCCTAACCAAGCATGAACGACTGTCTTCTGCATGTCTCCATGCTATGTCTGCATCCTACCTGTGCTATGGAGTAGTCAGAAGAGTTGGTGGCCTGCATGCCCTCATTTCCACTGATCCCCACTCCAACATGAGCCGTCTGAATCATGCCCACATCGTTGGCACCGTCGCCTATCGCCAGCGTGATAGCCTTAACGTATTTCTTCACCATATCCACAATCTCAGACTTCTGCAGCGGAGACACTCTGCAGAAACAACAGGAAAAGATAGACAGAGATGGTTGGTTTATGTGTACACAGCTGTACTGGGAGAGATAAAAGAATACTGTGAGAATGAAAGAAAAGAAGAAATACATTTTGAGATTGAGGGGAAATAAACAAAGATGCTTGCAATTAGGAAAGAATAAAGCCTGAAAACCTAGGAGTGGGAAACCGTTGAAAGGGAAAAGAAAAATCGACACACACGCACGCACATGTATGTGTACAGTATGTTTACAGCGGTGTGTGTTTATGCACATCTGCATACATGTGAGTGCCTCAGAGTGTGTGCATGTGTGTTCAGAGAGCTTCCAGTGGTACTCCACCCTCTTGACCTGTATCACTGATTCTTCTGTCCATAACCAGTTCTGTCTCTTCAGTGACAATGAAGGACCCAGGGAAGGGAGGCTCGCTTACAGACGTTTCCCTCGGGGCCACTGAGAGACGATAGTGGGGCGTTATGCTGCTTTTGCTGAAGTACTGTGGATATTCTTTCATTTTATGGTGCCATGTGTTACACCTGCGGACAAATGAGAAAACAGCTCCAACCGATGCCCTCTGTTGTATTGGTTTTCTAGTTTGGCTTTACTAAAAGAGGTTTTGGAAGTGTTTTTTTCCCCATCAATCCTTAATTTCTTCCACCATTCTTTTCTGAGCATGTTAAGGTCTTATCCATGTTGGTTTCAAAACTGATTCAAAGTTCATTCTTGACTTTGGAAACAGTACCACAAGGTCCATTTAGTATCTATTCTGGAGGTTTTGATCGGCTCACATTGTTCGTTTTGTGAAGCAGTGACGAGAGAAGGAGGGTTTCTTTTTTGCCAAGCTATTAAGACATTTATACAATCCTGCTTCTCATGTGCATTTGTAGTTGAAAAGTTATATTAGTTAAAAGTTCAGCTTTGGATAATAGTTTTAGGGAGATATATCAGGAAATTTGTCCTCATCTCAACTTTCAAAACATGCTTTGTATGAGGAGGCGTTCCTACTGCCTGTCATTCACATGCACACAGCTTAAGTGAGTCTTGTTCTTACTACCTGCAACCTGTACTGTGAAAACAAATATATCTACAAAGGAAGAGAGACATGGGAGAAAACCGATACTGGGATTAAACTTGAATAACAAAGTAAGTTTCCCACAGTACAGGACTTGCAACTGTAGGGGCACATGTGCAGTATGACAAGATGAAATATTTGTGTTTGATATAAAACGTGGTGTCTATTAGTTAGTTACAGTAGGCCATTTGTCTTTTGGCTGCATTACAAGAGACTAACCCAAATCCAGATATTAAATATTTATATTACATTTCCCTGATTATAGTAATTACCTGAGCCTCAGTGATGCATTATGTGAAAGTAATTTGAGTATCAACACCAGGCTATTGTGTGGACAATACTTCAAACTGTTCCTAGAAAGAGGAGGAGTCACTTTCAAAATGACGGTTTCTCTGCGTGTGTCAAGTACAGCTCTAACTCTTAAGTCTTCCATCAAATCCCCACTGTGCACGTCAGTGCTCGGATAATGATATTACAAAATCTAATTACGTGCAGCTGCATGACCCGTCACATGCAAACAGAATGCAGCATGATGCTTTGATGAAGATATGAATAAATGAAATTATGAGCAGATGTATGACCCTTCACACACACATCCGGCTGGAGCCCACAGGTCATAAAGACGGTCTATCTCCTATGAATATGTAAGAAGGATCAAGTACCGGTCAAGCTGAAACCACAGAGCTGGGTGGTCTGCTTAGTATTCATACATAGGCATGTGCAAAAACAGAAAAACACACACACACACACACACACACTCCCACCACACATGAAAACCTTAGAGAGTCTTGGCCTCTGTAGTCGTTGCAGAAGGATGGGATCAACCTCTGCTCTTTGTGTTTCCCGATTCTGCGTCTGAAGTGTGTGTGTGTCTGCCTGTGCGTCTCTTGGCCTCTGACCACAAATCTCTCTTTATCTCTCTCTCTCTCTCACTCTACCTTTCCTCTAAACACTGCTGACAGTGTCTGGATTTGTGTAAAGTGGCGTTGGAGGAGATGAAAGGCTCCCAGTGCTCTTCGTGGTGGAACTGAGCAGAAAATAAGCAGCCGCTAAGTCCTCCTATAAACAAATGCACAGTGAAGTCAGGAAGCCATGCGTACTAGTGCACCCGCCCCTGAGAGAGAGAGAGACAGACACACACACACACACACACACACACACAAGGTGAGATACTTGAAAGTCTTAAAAGTCAAAGCTACAGCTCAGCTCATTATGTACAGGCACCTTATTAACAGTTTTGTGCCACACTCACAACAGGAATTGCCTACAGCAGTGGCTCCCAACATGCGGGTCAGGACCTCCCAAGGCATTGTGAGATTCAACTTTTCTTTGTTTTGGTTCAGTTTTATCTCATCTGGCCTCTAATAATTATTCAAATTAAAGAATCTGAGCAACAAAACCCTTGGGAAGCACCAACCTATAGTACAAAATACAAATATCTACTAGAGTCAAGATTTGTTCCTGATTTCTTACTTTGATAAATATAAAAGATTTTTTTCTACAAAACCCTTTTTGGAGCCAAATCCCTCAAATGTTAAATATTGTCTAAACACAAGCAGCTGTACAAGAACTAACTGCTTATATAAAATATGGCCAAAAAAATCCAAAATGTTCAAAGGGTAAATGCACTTGGGATGCTGGTGCTCCTATTGAAAAAGGGTTAAAACCTTCAAAATGTGCGAAAACGCAAACCTCAGGTACTCATGCATAGAGGAGCAACCTGATGAAGACCTTATTTATGAATAAGCTATGTATTTAATGAAGGCTTTTCATCCAAACTCCACCATGCTCCTCAACAGTTGAGTACCTCAAGTTTGCTCTTTTGCACGCATTTCCAGGGCGGCAACATTTTGCTTTAAATCAGGAACTCCCTTTGAATCAGACCATTTGATGTTGGATACCCAGCCCTAACCAGGGTAGCGAGAGAGATGTGAAGGGGAGGAGGAAGTAGGGAAGGAGAGATGTGCACATAAAAAGAGCGATGGAGTGAAGGATAGAGGAAAGGAAGCTGGAGGCTGTTTGCAAGGCCTGTGAGACCTGAGTCCGGATATGGCCTGGATATGCAAGGGAGAGTCAATTACTTCCCTCCTGGCTGCACACACACATGTACGCGTACGATCACACACATAGAAGGAGAGTGGAAACTCTTTTGTTAAACATCACAGATGGTGCTGAGTGGAACATGACCAAAAAAGGGAACAAGCAGTAAACATTCTATGAACAGAGTGCACTTTGTATGAATGGAAATGTATAATGGGAATGTCTGTGTGTGTGTGTGTCTGTGTGTGTTGGTGCCCATTCCTAGGGTGCCAACAGTAAGTGAGTCATTGCTTTGACATTTCCAAGCGGCGTAGTGTATTACATTACTCCTGCTGTGCACCAGGACAGGCTTTTATCATTCTTGTTCACTTGCTGACCCTGTGCAACCGACAACCTTTATATACATGCATGCAGGTATACAGGCCTGCACATGCACACACACTGACACTATCTCTCTTTATCAAACAAAAAACAGGGTGAGAATGAATCTGTATAGGGTGATACTCAATGGATCTTTTTTTTTTTTTTTTTTTTTTTTAAATAGGTGCCTCCAGTTGCTGATTGGCTTACTTTATTAAAAAAGAGCAGTTTGAGGATTTCGACCACAATGACACCCACTCTCACCAACCTTCTCCTGCCAACATGCAATCAAGCTTTTGACAGTCATTAGGATTAATTTCATAGATGATGTCCAAGGTGTCATCACAGCTCACAACCTCACCTTTGCCTGAGGAAGACCATTCTTGTCATGTCTGAGTAGAATTAAAGAAAACCTTGGGTACAGGTGCAGGACAATAAGCAAGTGGACAACAAGGCTTTGCGGTCGACTTTGTCTGGACTTCTTGCAGACACATTTGTTTCAGTTTTTTGGTCACAAGTTTTTGGTCAAGATAGACCCAAGGTAAAGCACTGAATTTTAATATTTTTGTCTTTTGTAAATTCCGAATTCCTAACTTTTCCTGCTTTTAAGACCTGTGCAGATACTCTGCAATAAAAGTTTGCTTATGCATTCGTATGTGTGGGATGAATGAGTCGTCCCTACCGGCAGCAGATGACAGCCTTGCAGGACAACGCCAAGTCAAGGAAGGCCTGGCGAAGCTCGAAGGACAGTGCATATTTCAGCGTCTGACCATCGATGATCAGCGCCAGCTCATTTTCCTTCCTCAGAGAGTCGCCCAGGGATGAACAGTGAGCTGTCAGAGTGGCACGAGTAGCCTGCAAGAAGACAGAGACACAGAGACGAGGGTTTGGGTCTTTCTTAGATCTTTAAAGGAAGATTGACTAGATATTCTACATGTCCCCTCCCAAAACTAAGCTTCAGAGACTAGTTTGACAGTTTCACATGTCATCAACATGCTTTTACTGACAAGCTTTTATCTTCAACATTTTTTCCACAGTTGGTTCAAGTCAGCAACATACAACACACATCAGTGTTCATAAGGATGGATCAGGAAATACGGTTGGCTTACAGTGAAAACCAAACCTCTAACCCTGAACCTAACCACTAACAATCCTTATCTGTACCCTAACCAATCATAAATCTAAATCTCACCCTGAAAATGTATGTTTTTCTGATGCGATCTGGCAGCGGCCCTTTCAAGTGATGGCATTTTCAGGTTTTATGTTTTTGTGGAAATGTAAGTGGTGGAAATACAAATCACACACATCAAAACACGCAGACAATTTGTTGAAAGGTCAAAAC